>NC_034608.1:56097487-56113975 GCF_900095145.1 Mus pahari | reverse complement strand
AGAAAATAATAAAAAAATAAAAAAAATAAAAGGTTATCAACTTGAGAATGAGGGGATGTGGGAGGGCCTGGAGGGGGAAGTGTATAATTTATATTTTAATTAAAAACATTAAAAAAAAAAAATCCTAAAAAAAAAAAAAAAGAAAAAAGAAGTAATACACAGGTATGTCTAGGACTTAGCACAATTAATGGCTTATGTGCCTTCACATACTTCATGGTTTCTGCAACAGATTTACCCTTTAGTACACACTCTTAATCCCAACCAATGAAGGTAAAGTTAGCTTGTAGAAGAAAGTACCCATGTTTGAAAGTGAGGCCCAATTGAGTGGCAAAGTGAGAAGCTGGGAACATTTTGACAGACTAGAATATGCCCAACTCTCATGAGAAGGGATAGGAAAGAGATGCTACTTAAAGAACAGGGCAGATTGAGAAAAAGAAGAAGGAGGAGACAGCTTTTCCTGGGTCAGTCGTATAGACACAGGTTGCAGAGATAGAACAAGCTAGACACAGATGAATAGAAAATGAGCCAGAAATGAGAAGGAACCAGAACAGAACAAATTGCCAAAGTTAGTAGGAAGCCAAACAGAGCATTTCAGAAGCTACAGAAAGAAGCCATATTGAATTAGTTATCTTGGAGAGGACTTTGAGCCAGAGCAGTTGAGTTGAACTAGCAAGCTAGAGATCAGAAAGAACTAGGGATGGGTACGGTTATTCAGCAGCAAGTCTCAGAGGCTGAAAACATTCTAGGCCTAGATTAGATTATATGGAGGGTAGTAGCATCCAGGACTAGGCCTAGATTAGCAGACAGAGGCTCTGAAACAACAATTACTCCAGGTTTATAAGGTACATTAATAGGCCATTGTGAAGCAAGAACCACCTAGTAAATGCACCCAACCTCATCTCCAGTTTTGGTAAATGTTTGCTCAAATTGTCATTGTTTTAAGGGACCCTAAGGAGTTTTCCAGTCCTATACCCTCCTTACAGTTTCCCCCTCCCACCTGGGGTCAAAACTAGGCCAAGCTCCATTCTCTACAGTTTCCCCCTCCCACCTGGGGTCAAAACTAGGCCAAGCTCCATTCTCTACCCACAGGAACATTCTTGAGTAAAAAAAAATTTCAGAATGTACTGACTGATAGTCACCTGACCCTCTGGAAAGTCCCAGGTAGAGTTCAAATGCGTGTCATGGTTGCTATTCAGTAGATTTAAAGGTCAATATACTTAGCCAATACGTTTGAACTGCAAACTTGCTGATGTAACCTGTGCCCCTAAAAAGTATAAAAACTGCTTATAATAGCCATTCAAGGTCAACCTCTAGTAACTCACCTTGAGGGACTAATTGAAGGTCGACCCCAATGGGCTGGACAATAAACCTCTTGCACTCAGTGAAATGAGATCCATCTGCATCTCAGTGTCTCACTGGGGGCATCTCAAAGCAAGTACCATTGACAGAGGGTCAGGGTCTTACAGTTTATTTATGAACCAACCCTTTTCACATTTGTGCATTCATTAAGTATAATCACTCACAAATGATATATGTAGAAATTTTATCATCATATCCTACTTGGTCTTATATTCACTTATTTGAATGGCCACACCAACAGCAATTCATTCTTTCCTGGTAGTCTGGCCTTCTCTTTCCTATCCTTTCTCATATGCTAAGCCCAGCCTTGCCTTGGTGGGGACAGAATGACATGGTTCCTACCCCTGAGACAGGGTTCCAGTGTCTAAAGGAACTACATCATGAGCCAGCTTGTCAGAAAGATACAAAGAGGCAGATACAAATTCAGGCAGATTCTTGAGTTCAAGGTCAGTCCAGCACACAGTGAGTCCCATCCCAGGTGTGGTAGAAACAGTAATTTCAGGACATTGTCCCACCCAACTAGCTTACTATTGGTGCTTAACAAAGTCAGACAGATCTCTGAATTCTTTTGCAATGTTAAGAAAAAAATATATGCTTGCTGTCTTCTAAGAATCAAAGGCCTAGGTCACAGGATGCTGACCCATAGGATGATCAAAAGGAAACCTGAAGTAAATGACTAAATTGATATGTAAATAAAAAAACTGAACCTTTTGGTATGTATGAAGTAAGCTATCAGAACACCTTAGCAGTTCTTTAGAATTTTTCTGTAGAGAGATGACGTATCTGGCAGTCTCTGGAGAGCTAAAACAGCTCTTCAAGAATTTTTTCTAACAGGATGTCTGACTTTGCTGGAAGATCCAATAATTTTTTATAGCAGCTTTTCTGACTTTGGTTAGAAAACCCATGAGCTATCCAGAGAGCTTTTAGAATTTTTACTAGCAGAGAAGGCTGTCTCAACCAGAGAAAGCTGTCTAGAGAAGAACACAGAACACAAACACACACACACACACACACACACACACACACACACACAAACACATACACACACACATACACATACACACACACACACACAGAGAGAGAGAGAGAGAGAGAGAGAGAGAGAGAGAGAGCGCACAGTCTGGAAAGGATCTCAGTAGAACCTGGGCCACCAGCTTGGACCCACAATTTAACTTTAAGTTGTTTGTTTTCACTTCCCAGACACTCCTCCCTCAGAACCCCTCTCCATGCAGAGGTTGACCCCTGAAACTCAGGCAGTTGCTCACAGTCCCTTCCATCTCCTACATCCAATGCAAGGTTTTGCATCTGCTATGTTCTGGATCACATCGTTTCCTTCCTACACGAGAAAGGCCATGTTTACGATCATATTCTCCCCTAAAGTTTTAAAGCTCCAAAGGTAATATTACTTCTTTCCTTGGGATCATCTAACTGTTCTAGCTTCAAAAAACACCAAAGAGACTCTAAGAGCATCTTACCTTTTCCTTCTCTTGCCAACGAACCTGCCATTCTCTACAGTCCTGGAATCTTTAGTAGTGAAAGCAGGTTCTGAAGAACAGTTTATTAGGTGATTTCATAGCTGTGTGGATTCTGCAGAGTGTATATTACTATCCCAGGGTGACTGTACACTAACTAGGTGAGTACTAGGGACCAAAACCAAGTTTTAGTAGAGTTGATATTAGGTGAGAACGGAATATTAAAGTTCCTAAAAGTAATACAATAAAAGCTAGAGTAAGATTGAGGAAAGCATATGACATATTGGTAATTATGATAGTATCATAATCTAATGAATCAAAATCATTAATTTTATTTTAAACTAATTACCAGCTATTCTGTTCATTCTAATCCCTTTTGTACTCACTCATATATTAAACCTAGTGATAGAATGGTAATAGAATAAAGGCTATAGCTGTTATAGTGTTGGTTTTGACTGTTTGAATAGCTCATGGTAGTGGTAATAGCAGAGCAATTTCTAAGTCAAATAATAGAAATGTAATGGCTACTAGAAAGAATTTTATTGAAAATGGTAAGTGTGCGGAGCTTGTAGGGTCAAAACCACATTCATAGGGATTTGCTTTTTCTGAGTATAAATTTATTTGGGGAAGTCAAAATGCGGTTAAGACTAAAATAAGTGAAAGTAGACTATTAATTAATATAATAATAAATAAATTAATTACTCTCTTCTGAGAATTTTTCAGAATTTACCAATTGGAAGTCAGTTATATTAATTACACTAAGAGAGTAAGATCCTCATCAATAGATAGAGACATAAAGGAAGAGTCAGACTACATCTACAAAATGTCAGTATCATGCTGCAGCTTCAAATCCGAAGTGATGTTTAGATGTAAAGTGAAATTTTAATTGTCGTAGAAGACCCACAATAAGAAATGTTGAGCCAATAAATACGTGAAGTCCATGAAATCCTGTTGCTATAAAGAATGTAGATCCATAAATTCCATCTGAGATAGAGAATGAATTTTCGAAATATTCTGAAGCTTGAAGGACAGTAAAATAAAGTCCTAAAAGAATAGTAATTAGTAAGGCTTGTTTTATATGGTTTCGTTTTCCTTCTATTAGACTGTGATGGGCTCATGTGATTGAAACACCTGGTGCTAGAAGAACTGATGTATTAAGTAATGGAACTTCTGTTGGGTTAAGTGGAAAAATACCTGTTGGGGGTCAACAACCTCCAAGGTCGTGTGTGGGAACTAGACTAGAATGATAAAATGCTCAGAAAAATCCAGCAAAGAAAAATACTTCGGAGACAATAAATAAAATTATCCCGTATCGAAGTCCTTTTTGTACAATAGGAGTATGGTGGCCTTGGTAGGTTCCAAAGGGCTGATGGAACATGGAACACACTGTCTATCCATCCCTTGACAGAGCTTTGTAACACCTCACACCTTTAGCCTTCATGTCAACCTGTTTAGTGTTGGTCACATTGCTGCAAAGAACAGTGAACATTTCCCACTACTTTTCTTTTTGTTTTATTAATAACATTCATTTTTTAATAAATAAATTCATACTTTTCTAGATCTTCTTTTCCTCCCTTCTCTCTTCCTTTTCCTCCTACCTCTTCTCCTCTTCTTCCTCCTTCCTCTTCCCTCTCGCTCTGCCCCTTCCATTCCTTGCCTCCTGTCTCCAATCCTCTTTTTTCCTCCTCCCCCTCATTCTTTTACTTTCTTTATCGTCCCTTGTTGTGGGTGGCTCTGTGCTGCTTGCTCTCCCAGGAGAAGTTGTTTGGAGTGAGGAATGAGTCAAGTACTCAGGTGGCTTCTTGTGAACCAATCCCCCTAATGAATAAAGGAGCCAATCACTGAGCAAGTAGGTGGGACTTCCATGTTGGATGGAGGAAGAGAGGAAACAGGGAAGAGTTAGGTCCCTTTTGGAATGAGACAGCAGTGGGGTAAGATGTAGCTGCTAGAGTTCCCCCAGAATCATGGCAGATCCACAAGGATTCATCACTGGAGGAAATCAGAATTAAATAAGGCTTACAAGATTAGATTTTAGTTGTTGTGCCCAGAGATTGAGTTACCATTGTTTCTGAACTAAGTTTGTGTTTTGTGTTTTCCTTCACACAGTGGCTCATCTGGGTTCAAGAGAGAAAGGTATGGTGGCAAAATGTGGGTTTGCCAGATGTGCACCACAAACACTGTGAGGGATTTGAGGCACTGGGCTGGTGTGGTAACAACCTGCCAGTGAGAATCTAGCAAGCTAGTGAAGAGGGCAGCTCAGAGATATTGAAAAATTCCACCGGACACTTCCCCTCCTAAAAGAGACAGGTCAGAGAGCATTTAGGCCAGAAGGGAGAGGCTGAGTCAGCCCCTACTACCTTATTCCCTAAAGACCAATCACTGTTCTGCCAGTTCTATTGTGCCCAGTTGCTGAGGCTCTATTCCACCCCTGGAAACCATATAAATACTTGCTGAATGGGCCATGGGGGTTGCTGCTTCTCCTTCAGGCTGGGATGACCCCAGTGGACAGGAACAATAAATTCCTCTTGCTTTTTGCAATGATTCCTGACTGGTGTGGTTTACTCAGTGTGTCCCTGGTAAGCTAAGGCTCGCCAGAGTCTTACACTGGCTGGAGAGATTGTGGAGTTTAGAGTCAGAATCACCATGAGATGGAGACCATGGCCAGCCAGGCTGCCAGGGCAGAGGCACAAGCACAGGAATGTGCCTTTTTATTATTATTATTATTATTTCCCACAATATACTCTCTTACTTTTTGTCTTCTTCTTTCATTCCTCCCCTTCTCCTCTTTCTCCTTCTGCTCATATCAGGCTTCTTTGTCCACTTTACTGTTTCCCCTTATGTACATTTTGAATATGTGTGTATAAAGGTGAGATAGAGTGATACGTCTCTCTACATTTTCAGGCTCACTCATTCTGAGAGTTTCGTTTCAGTGACATAATACACTTGATTAACACTTGTTTCCTACTAACTTCCCCATTTGCCTTCAACTCAGATATTTCTTCTGGGTTATCGTTGAACACATCAAAATGCTTGTTGAATATTTTCCACTACACAGATAATTCATTGCCAGAAATGAATATATAATTTTCTATTTATCAAATTACTTCTACTTCTATAGATTTCTCTTTTAGAAACATACCAGAATCTATCCAGTAGCCAAAGTCAGAAGCATGAGAGTGATTATTGATATGTTCATTCCCCTCCATGCTGTGTGCCATTAGTATCTTCGGAAATATCTGTAGTTGGTCTCCTTCTCATCATTTTCATTGTCCTTACTTGCTTAGACCATGAACCAATTTTGTCTATCCTTTTAAAATGCCATAACATATGTCAATATCTCTTGTCATGCATTTTTTAAAGGTTATCATTTCTAAAATCTAAATAAGATCATATTTAAGATTGTTTTGAAAGACCCCCAAAGAGGGGAGACCCTCACTCAAATCTCTGGATGATGTGACACACACCCCCCCCCCCCGTAAGAACTCACGAGAGACCATCCTTGCTGCAACTGTATGAGGTTTATTGACAGGAACCAGCACGCTGGGGTCAACTCGTATCCCATGCAGGAGTAGAGGAGTTCAACCCCGAGTGGCTGGGAAAGGGGGTATCTAAAGGAAAAACCATAACCCAAGGGGTTTAGGGGGGCATTATTGGAAAATGATGAAAATACCAGTGAAAAATCACAAGGGGGTACTTTCACAAGGGGAAACTCCCTGCTTCTCAAGATTGTTCTCAAGATTTTAATCTAACTTTTGTGGTTGGCCAGTTCCTGGAACAGGGTCACCGAACCAGCTAACCTATATTCGTGGTGCTAGGGTGTCTGAATTTTTTCCTGGCTTTTCAGTTTCATGACTCTCAACTACCACTAGGATTAGAAACAGTTGTTCTATGATATCAGAAATCTCCTGAGTTCTCTACAGTTCTCAGACATGCCATGCCTTCTCCACTCTTATTCCTTCATTCCTTTTTTTTCCTCCCAATCTATTTTCCTCACACTATGGAGCATGTTACACCTTGTGCTCATTACAAAGAAAACCAAACAGGCCTGACCATGCAACATAGATGAACATCATTTAGGATTTCACTTCCAGGCCTCCTTTATTTGGAAGACTCTTCTGACCTTGAAACCATACTGTATATTTTACGCATTTTACGCATCATATACTGGGATGATATTTTTTAAATATCCATTTCCTTTAATATACAATATGAAACTTTCCAAATGTTCTCATACCAAGATAGATGTTTTTACCCTCCTCCAATGTAACTTTCAAGACACCTCATAGAAGATGCACCTACTCTCTAAACAGTCTTGGTGACTGTTTATCACTTTGGTGCCAAAATAGTTTCTTGTAGCTAGCTTTTGCAAGATGCTGGAATAATAGACTAAAATCACAGGAATCCCAGGACACAATAAAGATCAATTCACTATGCCACCCTGCTCTGCTTTCACCCCTCAGGATATCCAAGCATAAAGAATTCCAGGTGCTTGCTGGAGATGTCTTTCTAAGGAGAGAGGAAGTTAAACCTGTAATCTGGCCACCAAGCTACTTGACTATCTCAAGGGTGGTAGTGGTAGAGGTCACAAGGCTACAAGTATAGGGACATCCAGGCCAGAACAAGGAGGAAACAGTTCTACTCCTGTCAGTCTCAGGATGACATTTTTGGGGTTTGGATATGTCTGGGCCTCATCTTGCTCCAAACTGGTTCCCTGGTCAAACAGCTTTCTGGACCCACATTGCTGTTTGACCAACTGCAAGAAGTTTGAGAATACAGATGATTTTGTGAGAAAGTTTCTCTGCTTCTACTTTCTTTGTGGGTGAAGTGGGGCATACAGGACCAGATTCGAAATCAAGTACACAAAACGTTTCAGGGAATTAAGTTTAAGCTCCATCTCCAGGCATCTGTCTGATTATTCCACCATTGAATTCAGACCTTCACATACTCAGCTTCCAAGAACTAATCCCCTTTTAGGCAGTATTACTACATTTCTGTCCTAACATTAAAAATATTTTTGGTCCATGATTCCCTGAAGAATGATACCCTGGACTCAAATAGTAAGTAACAGCAAAGAGTGCTATTCTGCAGAAGTTCAACATGTAGTGGTCTCCCATTCCAAGATAGAAATGCCCAAGTGAGCTGAAAGGTCCAATTTAGTGCACAATATGGGGAATCTGGGGAGGGGTAGGTGACCTCTATTGTTGGCTGTATCTCTAGAGATATTCTAGAACCATTGCTGGGAACATCTGGAAAATTTTACTAAGGAAGTCTGGAAACTGCTGCTGACCCATTGTCCTTGCCTCAAGGCAGGTGTTGGGCAGCTTCTGAGACCTGGACTTGCCCATTTCTTGGAAACAGAAATTTGGGGCTAGTCTCCTGAACTGCCAATTTGAAGCCTGTCATGGAGTCAACTTGTCTCAGCTTCCAAGAGTTTATTTTGTTTTGTTTTGTTTATTTGTTTGTTTTTATTTGGGCAGTTGGTATGTGTGTAGATGTGTGTGTTATTGAAAATAAATTCTTATACAATAATCTTCATTACCTTTTCCCCTATATTTACTCCTCCCTACTCCCTTCCACATACCTCTCCTCTCCCACTCTTATCCAGTCCCCTTCCATTTCCTCTTCAGGAAAGAGCAAGCCTTTTAGAGAGAATGTTAAACTGGACAAAAAAAGATATAGTAAGACCAGGCATTTTAATTAAATCCATTGAGAAACAAACTAAAATGTGAGTAACTGTGACTCAGAAAGCCCAATTAATTTGAATCATCCTCCCTCTAATTACAGGAAATTGGTATTTCCTCTGTACCTGTAACACAGGGTTACTATCTGTAATACAAACTTTCCTGGCATGACCGTACTCAAGTGTGGACTGAGCCCAGATAGGGAGCCCACTAAATCAAATTAAAGATAATACCAAAAAGTCTTACATGGTGAACCAGAAAGATTTGTTAGGGTTACTAACAGAATGATGGGCTACTTACAGGAGCACTAATGACTCAAAGCACATCCAAGCATGGGCAAGAGAGCTCACAAACCTGGGAATCAGAAGCAATACAATAGCCTGCAGGCAGCTCAACATGTTAGAGAGGGTCTTTCCCAGTGCCTCCACGTCTCTAAACCTCTAACAACCAGCTAGGCTGGTATTTGCTTCTTCCAAGCAGCTGTTAGGGTCTCAGACCTGCCATTTCCATGTTCCTCACCTTCTCTAGGATCAACTCACAGTAAATGTATTGCTATTCTAGGGGGGAGGAACCTAGAGAGTCTAGTCAACTTCAGGGACTTCCTGAAGCTATTTTTTAGTCGTTTACCTTCAAGAAGATTCCCTGTAGAATGGAATGTTTCAGTCTCAGAAGAAAGTGTTACAAAACACTACCTCTAAATCCATAACTATTTAAACAATAGATAGTCTTAGCTAAAAATTAACAATTTACAAGGTCAATTGCAGTTAAATTCATAAAAGGGAAGAAACACTATCTCCAATTCTACATGACTTTGACCCCTTTAAAGAGGCTCCTTCTTAAAACTGCATTTTTATGTAACTTCTTAGGCTGACATGTCTGCAAAGCTTTATGAGTGGTCCATTTTTCTAAGAAAAAACCTTATGCTTGTATAACCAAAGAATATATTCTCATGATTTACAAAAAATTGTCTTGTTCTTTTTTTTCTCCCTCTTCTAGGAAGAAAAGATTATTAAGCAAATTTAAAGTGGTAATTCTCCATTCCCACAAACACTGAAATACAAGTTATATTCTACACAAATTATACATAGCATGGGTCTAACTCTAACCCCTTAACTAGCCCAAAAATAAGGGCTGTGTCCCTAGCATTAGGAAAAGGACCAAGCATTAATAGAATCAAATAAATGAGTGGAAAGACAAACAGATGAGTCAGTCAAATGATTTGAAGATTTTTACCTCTAAATAGCACTGATCCCCCCTTGTTAATTTTTCATGATATATTAAGTTTTCTATCTTTCTTATTAGCTAGTTAGATTTGCCAATATTCTTTTACTATGTGCATGTATGTATGTGTGTTCATGTGTGTGTATGTGTCTTATATACACACAACATCTAGCCTTCTTTACTATTGTAAGAGCAAATGATATTCTTTGCCTCCTATCCTACCTAAATCTGGAAGGTATCATTGTTGTTTCTTTGTTGTGTTTGTTTTGTTTTGTTTTCCACTATCATTATGAACTCACCAGTGGACAAATCCTGTATGCAATTTTGAAAATTTTATTGCTAAAGCTATTCACCAAATTTGTCATCACTGGTCATTCTTACTGTTCTCATGTCCTTTTCTTCCTTGGAATCTATGAGATCACAATGTCGCATGTTTCTGTCATCATTCTTCCTATACCTCTGTCATCCAGGCCTCTCCTCCTGCCTTAAGTATAGAGTCCCCAGGTTTCTCTCCTTGCTAATCTCCTTCCATTACCTTTCCCAGAATTATCTTTCTGCTACTATGTACTTGTGAGTTTCCTAGCAAATAACTTTCCCCAGAATTCTAGAAAATAAATGTGTTTTTTTTTCTAAAATGCACACACTCCTAAATCAAATTCAACATTTAAATTTCACTTTCTCTACAACTGAACTCATTATCATCTGCACATTGAAACAGTTTGTTCTAAATCCTTTATCTCAGTGGTTTTATTTGCTTGAACTTTAAAGGACAAAGAGCAAATCAAAATCCTGCATCAATTCTAGTTTTTGTCTCTTTCATGATCCCCTTTGCTTCCATCCCAAATCCAATAATCTTTTCTAATGTTCTGAATATTCTTCAACTGGATGTCCACATTCTCATTGCTGTCACATTATCCTTGTCCTCTGTTCTTTTAGAAGCATTGCAGTGTTGTGATATTTGCTCAGTTCTTCATTCTTCTGTCTCCGCAGTCTCCTGAACTATAAATCTAACCATGTAATAACAACCTTTAATGTTTCCTATAAAGTATGATGGGCAAAAGCAGGCACACAAGGTTATTCATGATTTAATATGCTAGCACACCTATCAGCCTTTAAATTCTTTCATTCACCTTTAGTTGCTGCTTCGATTGCCTTCTTCAACTCTATACCTATCTCTTCTTAAATTCCACCAACCAGGCAGCATGCACCAGCTGATACAAGGCTCCCAACACATGTATAACAGAGGACTGCCAGGGTTGGACTCAAAGAAGGTATACTTAACCCTCAAGAGAGCGAAGGCCCCAGGGAGTGGGGAGGTCTGGTGGGGTGGCAGGTGGCGGATGGGGACATCCTCATGGAGATGGTGGGAGGAGGTATGGGATGTGCAACAGTCAGAGGGTGGACCAGGACAGGGATAAAATCTATACTGAAAAAAAAGAGTAAATAAAAAAAAGAAAGAAAAGAAAAGAAAGAAAGAAAAGAAAGAAAGAAACAGGCTGGGCAAGCCATGGGAAGCAAGCCAGTAATCTACACCCCTCCATGGCCTCTGCATCAGCTCCTGCCTCCAGGTTCCTGCTCTGTTTGAGTTTCTGTCCTGACTTCCTTAACATCAATATAGAAGTGTAAACCTGTGGGACCATGAAAGGTAGACTTGTTCCCTGTAGAGCTAAGGCTCAAAACCCTGGTGGTTCTGAATGGACAGTAGGTGTTTTGCCTGGTTCCCAGGCACCAGGACCCTGTCACTAGCTGCAGCTCCCCATAGATTTGTGCTCTTCAGTCACATAAGGGCAATGCCCCCAAGCACCTCCACAGGTAGAGAACATGACCTGTGATCATGTAGGCTCAAGACAGATCTCCATTTCAATGAGGTACCTAAAGGCCTGGGGGATTTAGCCAACAAAATCTCCTTCCCTGCAAAAGATATTTAACCTCAAGCCCACCCTGAGAAGTGGGGTATGGCCTCACTCATCCACTTTCTGCCATGGCAATAAATGCCTTAAAACCATGGACTGCCTCTTTTCATCAGGATCCACTTTGGCGAGCCATGGAGAAGGCTTTCACCTATAGGGTCTTCGCCTAATCTCCAGTAGAAGGGCTCATTTTGCTCTTAACCACAGCGCAACCAAGCCAAGCCTGCCACCGCTGTCAAAACAAAGACTCTACCCGAGGGACCAGCTGGACCTCTCCCTATCTTTCCCCCAGCCCTGGGCTAGATCCAGCCTGTAGGCCTCCACTCCATTCTCAACTCTTATGTGGCTCCCAGCAGTGCCAGGGTGAACAAGAGCCCGAGAACCAGATGGCCCCTGGCCTTCTTGCAGGACTGGGGACCCCCAAGCTAGCTCTGGCTGTCCTACACCTCAGACTGTACTTTCCTACCTCCAGGGTGATGATATCCTGGGGTGCCCTACAGCTCCACACCTGTCCTGCATTGGATAAGCACAGTCAAACTTCCTGCATCCTGCCTCCCCAAGTGGCAGAGCCCTGTAATGGAGCAGGTACGGGACCCCAAAACCTTACATAAGCCAAATAAACCCACTTCCTCCTGAAAACAGAAAATTCCACTATTAAGTCAGACAAAACTTAGTCTTCTAAAGAGGTCCTGCAGCCTCTGTGGACTTATTTTGCTCAAGCTCTTTCTTCTGGTTGTCTTCTTCTTTCATTATCTTTAACTCTGGTAAATCAGAGAGATTCAGGAAGCTGAAAGTGCAGTTCATATACTTCTTAGCAGGTATAAGGCTCTGGATTCTCTCTCTCTCTCTCTCTCTCTCTCTCTCTCTCTCTCTCTCTCTCTCTCTCTCTCTCTCTCTCTGTGTGTGTGGGGGGGGGGAAGAGTGTAAGAGAGGAAAAAAGAAATACAGAGGGAGATAGAAGGAGATTGACAGACTCAAGTCATATGTTCTTCAAAGTGACTAGTACTACGTTATCGGGCAAATGCTTATAGTAATTACTTTCAGTTTTCTGTGCATATTTCTCATGTAACGGTTAGTAGATTTTACTGCAATCACCTATTTCCCAGTAAATAACTAGTTTCCCGAGCCCAGGAGCTTTAGTTTTGTGCAATGAATGCAGTCCTTTGACAATGTCATCTGTGTGGATAATATGTTCTGCTTACTCATGTGCCTAATTTCATGCCCCTCCCACCCAGTGCCAGCCCCACTTCTTCCTTATAATTTTCATTCTCCTATTTATTACTTTATATTTTTTGTTGTGTGTGTCTTATAGAGTTTAAAACTAGGCTTCCATGCCTTCCCTTCTCCTAAAATCTTAGTTGCCAATCTTCCATGCCATCTGTAAGTGGTAGAGGCCCATGGGCCCCTTCTCTGTGTATAGCTGACTCTTTAGGGTACAAAATAGACGCAGTGCCGGTAGGCATACAGTGCTGGCTGCTGTGAGTTCATAATTGCCACTCCCTTGTCATGTGCTTGGATGTTGTCCTTTCAGAGCCCAGCCCTTGGTTTCTAGCTCTTACATTATTCTTCTACCTCTTCTGCCATGTTTCCTAAACCTTAAGGCTATGATAGAAACATCTTATTTAGGGGCGAGGCCTAAACTGTCCTTTAGTCTCAGGACATTGTATTTACTCACTTCTATTTACTGCCAGAATGGGCCTCTCTGATTAAGGCTAAGAGGAGACATTTTAGAAGATGGTTTGATGCTATTTCGGTTCAGCCAAGTACCAGTATTAGGTTCTCCATAGAGCTCAGAAGACTCTTCAGTTATAAGTTTTGGACCAGGATGGCAGTACTAGGCATGGATGCTTTCTTTCTGAGTAGACCACAAATTCAACTGGGGAGCATTTGGTTAACCTCTGATGCTTGTGTTACTATTGTACCAATGGATATATCCTTCCTAGCAGGTTAGTGGGCTAGTTCATAGATTTCAAAGCTGTATAGGACCATCTATGCTAGTACCTCATTTTCTAGCAGCCTACATATTAGTATCTAACTCTGTGAAATCTAGCCAGCAGGATAGATGCTTCTGGCTCAGGTCCTGCTTAATTTCTCTGTCTCTTGCATTCAAGAAAGAATGTGTCATCAGCAATAGGGTCTCACAACTAGTTCTTGTTGTTAGCCAAGAACACTCACAAAAGTCTTTATTATTTTGGAGTACTCTAAGTGTCTCCCTGGGCAATATTCCTACAGCATTATCCCACATCTGGCACTGGGATTTTTGTTTAATGACCCATTATCTTTACAACCTTCATTATCTAGCTTTGAGGATATCTGCCTTCAAATGTGTCTTTTAATTAGGTTACAAGATAGTAAGTGTGTGTGTAATCCCTTTCTTTTGATTGGTCTTTTCCCTGTTCCCTCATTTTCCTATTTCCCAATTGCCCTTATTTTACAGATGTTACTATTCCTCTTTCCTTAAGGGATAGCCCCAACACACACACACACACACACACACACACACACACACACACACAGAGAGAGAGAGAGAGAGAGAGAGAGAGAGAGAGAGAGAGAGAGAGTCTCATTTCTAGTTTTCTACCTTCAAATTAAACACCAAAAAAATTCTGAAGATTTGGGGTTAGGATCTGCATATGAAACAAAACATATGTGTTTATACTTCTATTCTGAGTTACCTCACTCAGTATAATATATCCAAGTGTTCGTTCTCTCTCTCTCTCTCTCTCTCTCTCTCTCTCTCTCATAGCTAAATGAAATTCTGTTATGTATATATAGCACACTTTCTGCTAACCAGTTGATAGGTGTCTAGGTTGATTCCAACTTGTAACTATCACGAATTCGGCTACAAGAAACATGGATGTACAAGTGTCCCTGAAGTAGGGTGTGGATTCATTCCGGTTCATACTTAGAAACTGTGTGTGTGTGTGGGGGGGGAACATGGAACATCTAGATTTCTGTTGCCATTTGTTTGTTTACCTCTAAACTGATTTCCAAGGTGACTATTGTTGGTTAAAATCTCACCAACAGTATATAAGGATTCCCATTTTCCCATATTCAGACATTATTTGTTGTTATTTCACTTTTTATAATATCCATTTTGACCGAGGTCAGATTGAGTCTTACAGTCATGTCAGTCTACATTGTCCTTATGGCTGAGAATATCAAACCCTTTCAGAACGGTTTCCTAGTCATTTGTAATTCTTATTTTGGAGCTCCGTTTACTTCCACAGCTCATTCTTTACGTCTGGTCTCTCTTTTACTGGAGTTTAGTTTATTGAACATTTTGTATAAACTAATTATTAACCCAATATTCAAGATGTACAGGTGGAAAATATTTTCTCCAATTCTGTGGACTAAAATCCGAGACTTTAATTTTTAACTCAGTATTTGTGATGTCCTATAAAATGAACAGTGCACACTAGGAGACTTATTCAAACCAGACAATTAACCCTGTACATGGTGATAAACATAGAGAAGGAGCAAGGATGTTGATTACTGTTTGTGTGCTAATATTTTTCAATGAAAAACTCTTAGTTTAATAAAATGTCACTACTTTATTTGTGGTTACCTGGGTTTCAATAATATTACACTGGCCATATAGAATGTGAAATGTATACTACATATGAGTAATGGGAGGTACTGAAGAAGCCAACTTTAGAAAAATAAAATAATGAACATGAATGGTTAAATCTCCTCAATCCAAATTATTTTTAGTCCCTTGTGGAAATATTGACTAACTCATTATTTATTATTGATAACTGTAGTAGTTACTTCTTTCCTGTTAAGATAAAACAACATGATAACAAGTCAACTTACAAAATGATTAACTTTGTTGAGTTTGGGGGTTTCAGGTGCACAGGAATCTATCAGCATCAGAGCAGAGAACATAGCAGCCAGCAGGCCAGCATGACACTGCAGCTGCAACTGAGAGCTCACATCTTGATCCATAAACAGGAAGAAGAGAGAACTGGCTCAAAATGTAAAGCTTCTTTCCAAACCTCAAAGTCAACCCCTAGGACATACTCCCTTCAGTAAGGCCACATCTCCTAATCCTCTTCAAACAGTCATGAGCCTGAGACGAAGTATTGAAATGCTTGTGACTTGTGGGGGGAACCTCTCATTCAAGCCACGACATTACCACCACAGTGACTCACAGTACAATGACATCACAGCAAGTGCCAGGGTCTCTATAATGAGTAAGATGTGGGCTCCTTCACAGAGAAACCCACACTAGGTAGAGTGTGCTAGTAATCTAAATATTAAAGTAAATATTAAAGTAAATATTAAAGTAATCTAAATATAAAAATGAGACATCTCAGTTGAATAAAATCAAACATGGGAGAGTATTCCACAAGATGAGGATGAGCAATCAGGAATTTTCCAGAAAAACAGCAGCGACTGAAATGTAATACACTCTACTCTGGAACAAGGCTACCCATAATTCCTCAAACCACATCCTCCTCCTAGTTGGTTTGGAAAAACTCTTCTAAGATGGTTCACTGATTCCTTATCTTCAACCCACTTTCAAAATTATCATATATAGGCATTGTGGAAAACATAAGTAATCCCAACCCTTGGAAGGTTAAAGCATGAAGTTCATAATTACACCACTGGTTTCAGTTATATAGCATGACCCTACCCTGTCCTACCTCAAAAGAAAAAAGGCCATGGGAGTATCTACATGGGAAAGCACTCACTTAATGTACACAGGCTCTGAGTTTGACCTGATACACACACACACACACACACACACACACACACAAATAAAATAAGAAAAAGAAAAAGAATTTTTGTGTATGGTTGAGGTCTCATCCCAAAGGGTAATTCCTGAAGAAAAAAAAAAAA
>NC_034608.1:56095483-56097482 GCF_900095145.1 Mus pahari | reverse complement strand
TATATATATATACAAGTGGCACTATTCAGAGTGTTCAGGGTGTATTTATGCTTTTGGGAATATATATGTTTAGATATATATGCATGGAACAACAATTAATAAAAGGAGGTCATCTATTAATTTGAGAGAAAGTAGCATGGAGAGCTATGTGGAAAGAGTCTGGAGATGGAAAGAGACAGGCAAATGATGTAATTATGTTGTAATCTCAAAAGTAAAAGAAATAAGACTCATTATATATACATGGCCCTTCTGTTTATTTAATGTTTCCTTAATTACATTTTTAAACACCTTAATATATATGATTAGATTCTCAGAATCCTGATGCTAAATTATGTCCCAGTTGACATTCAGTAAATAGTTATTAATGCACTAGCTGAGTGTTCTTAACATCATTATGCTGGAAGCACCCAGTCCTATTTTGGTAATTTTCACTTTTGTGTCAGTTTATGACCTGGTAAATTATAGTTTCAGAAATATTCCCTGATTAATATTCATGTTCTGGTTTTAATCTATAGTTTTTCATTTTCATTCAGTTAAGTTTACAATGTACAAATAATAGTACTATATTGTTTCTTAATTTGTTTCATATGCCACAGTAATGGCAAATTGTGTAAAGTTTCATAAAATTATAATGAAGTCTCTACATAACAAAGACTGTTATATTGTTATTCTTTTTAGAATTCGATTGTACAGTAGAAATTTAAATGAAGACAAGGTAAGGCACTAATATTTCAGGACGGAGGAAATAAACTCAGTCACAGCTCCCTCCACTGATGGCTTTTATTACACTCTGAGGAAGTTTTACATTTCCAAATATATTATATAACCTGACAAACCTGATAAAGATGAGGATCAAATAATCCAGATTGGTAAGCACTTACCAAAGTATTCATATATATATATATATATATATATATATATATATATGCAGGGCTGAAATGTCTTGCAGTTTACTATGTAAAATTTCACTGGGAAAGTTTTTATGTCTTGTGCTTCATAATATTAGATTCACAATCACATCAAGATTATTTTATTCTGAAAAAAAAGAAAGATTTCTGTGGCTATTCAATAGTACAATCTTTGTAGAAGAAACGACATTCACCAGGGACCATGGAAACTGTTCTGAAAAAGTTATAACTACTTTGGCAATTTTTCCTCTAATGAAAGTGTGTATGTGTGTGTGTGCCACAAATTCCTGTAAGTAGAATTTTGGCAGATGGCTATTGATCAATATGTTATTGAGAAATAACATGAATATATAGAAGTTTTCAAAAATGGACTTAAATGCTATACAGGATTTTATCACTTACTATAAAATATAACCATCACATTATCCAATATCAATCCAATATTGAATTCCCCTGTTTTGACAGAACAACAGTTAATACAAATAAATTAGACTGATAAAATCAAAATTGATTCACTCTGTAATTTCATGTAGTTATTGATGGAAATCTGTATGAATTGGTGAATTGGGTCATCTTATTAGTAGTACAATATATGGAATACCAATTTCAAAATTTTTTAAACTTACATTGTGTTTTGAAATAAATTCTGATGCTCTGGTGATCTATTTAGAAAAATAAGAAAAAATAAAATTGGACCAGCAGCCTCAAGCCAATCTAGGTTTCTATTAATGGTTTTAGGGTCAAATAAGACGATTCAGTCTTGCCCTAGCTTATTGCCCTTTAAATTATTAAAAGCCACTATATAAACATAGCAGTATTTTTACTCAATCACTAAAGGCTTGATCCAGTAATTCACTAGGACTTGAACATTCTGAGATGTCTAGACTATCTCACACTGGTAAGAAAAATGGCCCTTGATCTAGAAGTCATCCAGTCTTCTATATATCATAGTATTATTTTGCCTTTATGATAACAGTATTATTAGAAGTTCAGGTTTCATATACTTCCATGGGGGAACAAAAGAATTATGCCATATCAATATCTTTATTTCTTTTTTTTTTTTTTTTTTTTTTTTTTTTTGATAGAATTTT
>NC_034608.1:56090108-56094787 GCF_900095145.1 Mus pahari | reverse complement strand
TCTCTCTCTCTCTCTCTCTCTCTCTCTCTCTCTGTGTGTGTGTGTATACACATACATGAATGTATATGATGTATATGTGTCTGTCTATATGTGTATTTGTGTGTATGTCCATATGTGGAATGTTAATGCAGATCTCTAGAGAATCCTCATAAACCACCATCATCATTTCCCTCCTAGACTTCATTGGACATCATTGGATATCTCCTAGGCCTTCATTGTTCCCTTGCAACCTATTTTCTACACGAAAAGTAAAAATCACTTTTCTAAATCATGCACTTCCATCTTTCTTATTCAGGGCAAATCTGTACATGGACAATATGAGCTTACATTTGTCAACTATCCAGCCTTACCTCTTGTCATCATAGCTTCTTCTTAGCCCAAATACTCCTTCCTCCATCCTTGGCCTATTTTCATCACTTGAAACATTACTCATCCAGCTCTTCATCGCCTCCAGTCAGGTTCCCTCTACAACTCCATCTCCCCAAAGGTGCTGTCATTAATTTACTCACTCCCGTTCTGCCCGACCAAATAATCACTAGTGCCTAGTCTATTTTATTTTTTCTTTATGACTTTAATATATCTGAAACTATAACACATTTATCTTCTTGTTTTCCCTCTCTCTATCTAAAAAGGAAGTTTCCAGAAAGTATGAAAGATGGTACTTTAATTTCCCACTCATTCTCCACACCCAGAAAATACTTGGTATGTATCTCATTAAATATTTATTGGGATGGATGAATGAATAGTTATTGTCAGAAACCTTGAAGCATGCTGCTCTGATAGCATAATTACAGAATTGCCCCATCACCATTAAGTTGAATATAGCAAATTAAAGACAGTCCCATTTAAAGGAAATGCATTTCATATGTAAGGCAAGTAGATTAACATAATGCTGCATGAGAGAAATTACCAAAGGAACGCACCAAGTTTCAGTCTCCTGTTAGAGAAATCTGTGGGTTTAAATTGTTTGACAAGTTGCTTGACATAACATATGCACAAGTACTTTAAAAATCCACCTGAGCATTTTTTTTTCTCATTACATTTTAATCACCCAGAAGGGGATTTTTTTTTTTTTAGTAATTTGAGCCCAATTCATTTTAAGGAATGAATTATGATTATTTAAAGAATCTACGCATTCTTCCCTAAATTGGCTGACTACATTCTTCAACTGGTCAATCAGTCAAGCGATTCCTCAGGCAGACTATTCTACTGAAAAGAACACAGGACGAGGCATTAAAAGGCTGGCACTGGCTCACATTATCCACGAGAATCCACACAAAACTGGGCCACACAGGGCAGAGGATAGAGATCAGAACCACATGGCCCAGTAAACACTTGCTGCTTATTTTCAGTAATGATTTACTTTTCTAAGTACCAGGTATCGAGATACTTTTATGGATGGTGTCTAATTGCATTGTTTCTCCCTCTCTTGGGCATGACTTTGTCCCAAGTATATTCTAAATCTTTAAGTCATTATCAGAGCCAGTTCTACAGTCATCTTCTTCATGTTGGTGAGCACCTGAAGGAAAGCAGGATTCCATGCTGATATCCTTGCGTCAAGCTCCCAGTTGGGACAGTCTGTCCACGGATTCTGGCATTTCACTGACATTATCTTGCTGCCAAAACTTGGGCTTAGAAGACTTTTTGCACAGTTTTGTCTTTTGGGTTCTCATTAAAATGAGTTGCACATGTGGGGCCCAGCTTAGTGCCGGCTCTGGTGGAGGCCCTTAAATATTAATGTTTTTCCTTCCTCTGGTATACAGCTCTGCTCTTTGGAGCTTATTCCTCAAAAAAATATATATATTCTTTCCACAGGCACTTTAGGTCCCAGTGGATCATTCCATGGAGTACAGGGTTGGAACGAGATGGACGAGGGGGTGTTAGGAAGAATAAATGCTACCATTTTTATAACCATTTCTGGCAACCAGGAGCTGTACCATGCTCCAGATAAACTCATTACAAAAGCACAGGTTCTGCTTGTTAAGCATTTTTTTTTAAGTAAGCCTTTAGGATGATTTGATAAATATCCTTACACTTTTGTCTACCGCATGGGCTTGGTTATCCTGGTACAGAAACTTCAGCCCTGACTCACCTCACCTTTCTCCTCACTAAACAATCTGCATGATGAGCAGAAGATAGACTTATTCCTAATTCCCTATTTCTAAACCCTTTACATTTTCCTCTGACTTAAATAAACATGTGTTTCTCACTGTGCCTGAGGACATGCCTTACCTGTGTTTTGATCATATTTAACCCGATATCCCTAGACTTTGACATTGACACCTTTCACTCAGTTGCCCCGAAGCAGTGAAAGGAGACAAAACTCTCCTTACTTGGAGAGATGATATAGCAGGATTTTCCTCATTTTGAACTGAAGTAACCTTTGAAAGATTAGCCCTTATCTTTTGACAGAGGAAATAAGAGTTGTTTGCCATTTATGGTAAATAAAGAAGACAAAAAAAAAAAAAAAAAAAAAAAGATTGTGGCATCACCCTGCAGAAGGCATGACAATCTGCAGCATTCACAAAGATTTCTTTCTAAAGGCATCTGGAAGTGATTCAAGAATTCCATGTAGAAATTAAGTCTTAAATTCTTTGATTAAATGTTATTTCTACCTAAGTTGTAACCGTTAACCACACCTAGGACAGTGACTCTAGTTTTCCCTGAGCAGTCACTGAGTGATACCTAGGCACTCCAAGAAAGCATTTTACAGTAACCATTCAAAAGGACTTTCAGAGTCCTCACTGAAACCACATTGATGGGCAT
This sequence comes from Mus pahari, assembly GCF_900095145.1. NCBI lineage: Eukaryota > Metazoa > Chordata > Mammalia > Rodentia > Muridae > Mus > Mus pahari. The sequence goes on along the minus strand of NC_034608.1, from coordinate 56,092,021 downwards.
TGAATACAAACCTACCACAGTAGCTCATTGTGAGTGGCACAGATGTATCTGTAGTCCTGGACACATACCTGCAGTTTCTATTTTATCACAAAGTGCTAAACTCGGACATGGTAATCAAATATAAGCCTTGTAATGTAATATTTTTACCTATAATATATATCATAACAAGTAGAAAATATTTGGTGTCCTTTGGGTTTTTGTTTTTTTGGTTTTTGTTTTGTTTTGTTTTTTTGTTTTTTTGAGTGGGGGAGTGTTTCGAGACAGGTTTTCTCTGTGTAGCCCTGGCTGTCCTGGAACTCACTCTGTAGACCAGGCTAGCCTTGAACTCAGAGATCTGCCTGCCTCTGTTTCCCAAGTGCTGGGATTAAAGGCAGGTGCCACCACAGCACAAATTTTTTTAGGGGGGGGTAGGTTCTTGCTGAACAATTTTCTTCCTTTATAAAAATTCTAGACTACATTTCTCCTATGAATGCCCTACTATTTTCATTAGCGAACTATAGTAATTTATTTTTGCCCAGTCTTCCTATCTAATTTGAGCCATACTAACTGGCTTGATGCTGTTGTCACCGGAATGATATTTGGTTCCGCCCTGTCACACGGATCGCATCTTGTCTCCATGTGAAAGCCACATCCATTTTTCTTTATGCTCATAAGTAAGCCAATTAGGAGGTAAGATGAATAAACTCTCAGTACATGCAGGAAAGGAAACTGCAAACTGCTTACTTAAGCTGCACCAGCAAATGAAACGAGGAGGAACTCCTGATTACACCAGAAGGTGGGGTGACACTGGAACAATTGGCAGGAATTCCTGAGAGTGTAAATACTCTAATTCTGTACCTGGCCTAAATATGTCACAAGCGATCTACCTTTCACACTTGAAGCACCACTCTGTCTAACTGTGGAATGGAGTGGGTTGCATTTGAAGTCAAGTTTTTAAATAAAACTTTCTAAAACTCCTTAAGGCTCTGCCTTTTCACAGTACATAGGAGCCACCTTCTTTTTTTTCTATGAACATCTATGCTGACTACATGTTAAGAAAAAGAGACTCTCTGTTTTTCTAAGGTGTCTTCGGTTCAAGTTTAAGTTGATAAGGATTAGGTCAGGCCAATTGTCTTTTCCCTGCCTGGAAGTTGAGAAATATGAATGAATCTGTGGCATCATCTTCCTACAGACGACTTCCACATGCATTTGCTCTATCCGAACTATAAAATACCAAGAGAAAAGTGTGTGCAGAGGCAAGCAGTTGTTGCACATGTTGTTTTTCAAACTCTCACTATGTTGGTATAGCTCAGTGTCCTTACGTTTAGATTTGTTGTGTCTTCTTTTCTGAAACCTGCATCAGATATTAGCATTGAGTGTGTGGGGCATCTACCCTCTTTCTCTCTGAGAGCATGTGTATACATCCAGACACGAGACAACTCTGTTGAACTCAGTATAGAAGTCTGTTTTTAAACCTCTGAAGTTCTACACATACAAGTTTATGCACTGTTTAATTCATTAAATTATTAGACTTTTAAAAAAATCTCTTATATAATTTTTATCCTTAAGTTTCCTCTTATAAATATCATTATAGGACATTTCACTCATATATTATCTTGGGAATAACTTCTATTTGGAGCCCAATGTTAGGTAAACTCTACATTTCAAACATTGCAAAAAATAGCAGCCCCTACTATCAATGAATATTTAATAATTGTTATGTACATGACTCTACAAATTATTGAATGCTTGCATAGTATGATAGAAAAATAACTGCCAGATGGTTCCTCAGAACTGGACATAGTACTACCAGCAGATCCAGCAATACCTCTTCTAGGTATATACCCAGAAGATGTTCCAACTGGTAATAAGGACACATGCTCCACTATGTTCATAGCAGTCCTATTTATAATAGCCAGAAGCTGGAAAGAACC
>NC_034608.1:56073788-56089393 GCF_900095145.1 Mus pahari | reverse complement strand
ACAGGGGAATGCCAGGGCCAAGAAGTGGGAGTGAGTGGGCAGGGCATCAAGGTGGGGGGGAGGGTATAGGGGACATTTGGGATAGCATTTGAAATTTAAATGAAGAAAATATCTAATAAAATAATTTTTTAAAATTTGCTACTGTAATAGACAGTTAAAAATCTTGACATATTAGGTCCCCTAAACCAGAATTAATTTTACCTTAAATGCTCTGATTCATCAGGACTTCAGAACCTCTCTGCCTTTTCATCCTTTACCCAAGCCCCAAGACTGAGGCTATTATGGTATTTTGTAGAATCTGGAATGCTTGCTCTCTATAAGAGGGCTCTGGCCTGAGGCTTCTCCAGGTCCTCCCCTGTGCCTACCCAGAACACTACACAATGAGACTGTGGCTGCACACATTGCTTGTATAGGTGCAGCTCAAGAGCAGCGATGAATTTGGGTAAGTTTTCCATTTAGTTTTGTTAGGTAAGGTTTCTTTAGGACATCTTCTGTCATGTTCAATTTGTAGTATCTGTTGCATCCATAATAGGCAAATTATGTAACACTTTAAAGAGCTTCCAATGCCATGAACAGAACAAAGAAGAAAAAAGACAGTTAAGTAGGGCGGACTTCAGAGTAAACCCATTGCAAGGTTTAATAGGTGACTGGGGAAGACCTCAATGTGAAGAGGCCATTTAAGCAAAGAGTTATTCTCAATTATCATTCATTATCAGCAAAGCAATGCTAAACCAGACACAACGATGGGTGTGGTGCATCGCCCCAATAACTTAGTACAGGCAAATTCTTAAATGTTTATCAGTCTCGAGTGTAAGTGTAGAACTGATTTTCTAATATACTTCTACAGGAGAACCAGGAATTCTTAGCCAATATGCATACATTAATTTCTCCGAAAAAGAACTCCTATTGAACTCAGCTGGCCACTTCACTCATTTTCAGGAATGAGTTCTCACTAGAGAAAATGTTAAGTTGTTGATTTGACCTCAAAAGTCTGAGAATTAACACATTCTTTCAATAAGCACACACTTAAAAAGTAGAATGTACCCGAAATGATCCATTCATTCGTTTTCTTGGCTCCATCCTCCTAGCAAAACACACACACACACACACACACACACACACACACCCCTATGTATTTAAAAATGGAGTGATCACATTTTTTTTCTCCATTTTGAACACTAGTTCTGATGATGGAGTCTTTTTGTCTATTCCCACAAGAACTCTTAGGATCCTTAATTTTCTTCCTATTAAAGATTCACAAATCTGCTTTCATTTTAAAATGATTTAAACACATATAGTGTATACATATATTAAAGGAATTATATTCGTTCCTGGGGAAAATGAAGTGAACATTACAGTTACTAGAAACAGAAGAAAAATAAGACGATGAGAAAATATATTCCCAGAGGGCCTTCAATATTGCTTTGGTGGAGCAGGATGAGCCCTCCCTAGGGATCTAGATTTGTGTAACAGACCAACTCACTGTGGCCTGGGAAAGGCTGCCAGGGATGTCTTCAACAAAGGATACGGGTTTGGCATAGTCAAAACAGATCTAAGAATCAAATCGTGTAGTGCAGTGAAATTTTCTACTTCAGGCCCTGTTTTCAGGGATGGGGGGGGGGGGAAGCATGTGGTTTCCTAGAGACTAAGTACAAGATCCATCAGGATGGGTGTAGCTTCATCCAAAAACGAGACACAGAACCTTAGGGCAGAAATTTCTTGAGAGAGTAAATTGACTAAATGGTTGAAACAACAGACTCTTGATACCATATTTGTCCCAAACTCAAGGCAAGATGAACAGGAAACTGAATTTGTCGGTGCAGACTAATTTTGTGTCAGCTTGACAGAGCTAGAGTCATTTGAGAGGAAGGAATGCTCATTGTGAAAAATGCCTCCATAAGTCTGGACTGTAGGGAAGCCTTCAGGGCATTTTCTTAATTGGTAATTGTGGGAGAGCTCAGTTCCTTGTGGGTAGGGACATTCCCTTAGCTGGTAGTCCTAGGTTCTATAAGAAAGCAGGCTGAGCAAGCAAGACATGGGGAACAAGCCAGTAATCAGCATACCTTCCACAGCCTCAGCATCAGCTCCTGTCTCTAGGTTCTAACCCTGTTTCAGTTCTTGTCCTGATTTCCTTCAGTCATGTACTATGGATTTGGGAGCATAAGCCAAATAAACCCTGTCCTCCCCAACTTGCTTACAGTCACTGTATTTCATCATAGTAATAGTAATCCAAACTAAGATGGCCTCCTAGAAATGGAATTGTTTTAAACTTGGTAGTAATGTTGATCTAGGTTCTTCTGGTGTGGCTGTATTGGTCTTTAAATGAGGCATGCTGGCTATGAGTTTTGACTCAGCCAAATCTGAACTGTTTCAGAATAATTTTGCTCTTGGGTACAAGGCTGAAGACTTCTAACTTCATACCTGTATAAACAGGAGTACTGAGTTTGGAGGCTCTATGTATCAGAAAGTTAATCAGAAGATTGAAATGTCAATGAACCTTGAATAGACGGTTGACAGTAACACTTACTGTGGCATCACGGCTAAAATTAAGCTGGACTGTAGAACTTTTCTATCAGCCAAAGTAAAAATACTGGTTTAATTGGACCGAGTGATATACAGGCCCTCCAACCAGGAATCAAATTGAGCCTGTCAGCTTCAATAGATGGAAAGAACCCTAATACAGGAGGTCACAAGGTTGGGTTGGGATTTGAAGTGGAGGCTTAGTATGTTTTTGAGTAGCACATCAGTTGCCCCTGGAAGTGAAATGAACCTCTGAGTTTTGGGCTTTAAAATTCCATGAAATTTCCAGTTTGAACATTTTATTCTTCAAAAATAAAATGTAATTCTTTCCTCACTGAAATCTAGACCTTCCTGCTCACCCTGAGGATGGTCCTTGAAGGCAAACCTGGAAATTGTCATGTTCATGCCACCTTTCAGTTATGTTCTGCAGAGTTAATTTAAATATGTCCCTCAGCAACAATGTAGTAACATGTTAAAGGAAATGATCTGACACCCCAACATGTACATCGAGTCCTGCATGTCCCACTCCACCTTTTCATGACCTCTTGTTATATAAATCTCTATATTGTAGTAAAACCTTAGATTTTTGCATATGTATAAAATACATTCATCATATTTTAAACAACAGCAAAAATCCATTTCTCAAAACACAAGCTTTCTTGAATGAAGTATCGATTTGGGGTATAAACAGCCTATGAGTTGCTGATTTCTTTCATTTTAACATATTCTTGATTATCTGACTAAGAAAAAGCCAATAGGAAGGTCTGATTCAGTGCATTGCGAAGTGATTTTTGAACACACACTGAGCAGGTCTGTAAGGGGTTGGAACTTCAACACATCAGAGGTCCTTGAGAAAAGACAGTATGTGTGGTCACCAACAGAAGATCCCTGTAGTTTCTATGGCCATTTGTACAAATAGAGAGGGCTGGAATGAACAAGAGCTCTGTGCTCTTTGAGCCAGTTTGAGCTCTTCATTCTCCTTAGGCTGCCTCAATGCTTTATGGTTCCCTTTCTTCTCAAGTCCAGTCATGTGCTCCAACAAAAGAATGAGAGCACCTTTTATTTATTACTCTGATTTAGGAAATACTGCAAATCAGGAGTGTGATAAATATAAAAGACATTTTTCTACCTCTTGAAGTTTTCACTACCTGAAGTCTAGGGGAAGCCTTTTCCTACAGTATCAGGTGAGTAATTTACCTCCTCTACTCTACAAACAAGACTTGGTGCTTCTGGGTACAGAATAGAATCTAGCCTGCTGAGTCTTTCAGCTTGCAAGAAAGGAGAACTATTTATCTTGAATCATCAAGTCTTATTAGATTAAAAGTTTTGACATTCTGTCATCTAATATGTGCAAGTGTATATGTGTGCAATATATATATATATATATATATATATATATATATATATATATACAGAGTTATATCAGTTTTTGAGGGTGGGATTGGATAAATCTCTCTAAATTAACGTGCTCATTATAGATGTCCTACCAAAGTTTTCTTTCTTTGTAGTGTCTAAAGAAATTTTAAAAACTCTCCTAGATGTATTCTAGAAACAAATTGATACCATTTCAGCAAGTTGGGAAATGAAAAGTAGGTTTGCGAGAATGTGTTTAAAATAAGTAAGCTATATAGTAAACGTGCTTTGTGCCTGGGACACAGGAGCCAAGTCAAGGACTTCAAGCCAAGCAGTGCTTTTCCCCCTCTGCAAATATTTTTGCTTCTTTTGCTCTTTTTTTAGAACTGAGTCCACAATTGGTTGTAGAAAAGCTATTTAACTGCAAAATCTCAGTGAGCAGTACTGTTCTAAAATTGAAAGGAGTAGTCTCGGAGGAGGCAAACTAAATATTGTGTGAAGAATTTCTCTCTAGGGTCAATGTTTCCCATTTCCAGTTTCTTACAACTCAGCCTTCTCCGAGGAAGCTTCCTAATTCTTTCATTTATAACCTGAATGATGCTTCTGACAGCTTCTCTGACCTGCCACTTTCTCTTGCTCCCGTACAAGGGATCACAGATGCTACTATGACCAGAAGAGAAATTTCTCTGAATTTCAGACATAAACTTTACCGCAATGAACTAGTACTAGATGGAAATAAACAATCATATGTTTCCTCGGGCATATTTGTGGTTTTTCAAATAGAAATAGCAAAAAATAAAAATTAAAAAAAAAAAATCCCAAGTAGAAGAATGTTTTCCACTGAAGTATTAAAGGGCCATGTAAGTCAACAGTGTTTATTAAGCTTCCTTGGCTGTTTGGTGTTGCTGCATTAGGAGTTTAATGTTCTAGGCTGTATGTTCAATTGAATTCCCACGGCTGTATATTTAAAAAGTTCATTCCCAACAGGAACTTGTAGTTACTTCAGAGTTTACTAAAGTTGTGTCACAAGTATTGGATGACACAGGAAAGGGTTTGGCTGCTGCTCTCCTTTTCTAATGACAGCATGGAAGCAATTCCTGCCAATAATGATGGGACCAGAATTCAAAGCTAGCCTCTTCCACTCAAATCTAGAGTGCTTTTAATACCATTTGTTCTGACCACATATACATGGTTTGATAAACGCAAAAGCCATGAAGTCATAGAAGGTAATATAATTACCTTACAGGGCAAAGGTCCCCAATGTTTAAATTTAACACTTGCTAAGATTACTTTTATAATGTCACACTCTGGAAAAGCCACAAACATTCCTGAAGCAAAGCACAGTCATTTATTTCCACCAAGAATCTTTTCAAAAGTGTCTTTCCTGTTATAATCCCTAAACAGAAATCAAATATAATTCCTATAAGATTAAATGATGAAGAATTCCTTCTCATTTATATATTAAAAAATTTGTATCCAGTTAACCAAAAATGATAAATCTGTAAAAAAATCAGAATACTTTAAATATAAATATATACAAATACATACATTTATACATATTGTATATAATATATAGTAATATGTAAAACATATTATAAAATTTAAAATTTTTAGAAGATATAGATATATGCATATTATTTTAAGTTGTACTTGAATTTTATTTGAAGCTCATTCTTTTCCAGTAGACTATCAATTACTTTCCTGTGATTGATGGCATCAAAAGCAAAACTGACAACCAAGGCTTTGGAAGGTCCTGAGACAATGGCTACTACGACAACGAACCTGGACTGAAAGAAGACTGCTGATGGAAAAGGATTTCTCATCCTTTTCCTGACAGAACTGAGACAGAATAGGCAGCTGGCAGCCATCGGTACTTTAAGACCCACCTGGCAACGTCCACTTTTTATACAAAAATACAACGGGTCTTTTTAAACATGGAATTGTCAGAGTAAGATTTCCATGCAAGAAAATATTTGAGTTATTCAGAAATTAGAATTCTGTTCCTCTCAGACCTACATTTTCATTCCTGCTCTGCTTTTATAAGACGTTCCTGAATCTGTCTGGTTTAAATGCTCTTCAGGAGCAGAGGTTTGTGACTGAGTCTATGGGCAGAATTACTGTGCATTTTTGACTAAAAAAAAAAAAAAATAGTTAATTCCATTTGTTTTCTTACACAAGGATAAGAGAATAAATTAAGTACAGGTACCTTTGTACTAAAATAAAATTATGTTCAAATAACCCAACTACGGAGGTGATATTCATTGAATTTTCAGAAAGCAAAAGTTTTCATGATTCTCAATGATAGAATTCTGAATCTGTGTCCAAAACTAAAGACAGTATCATGTTACTTGCAAGTAGATAGAACTTCTGGTGCAGCCCCTACATGTGCTTCCAACTCCCTGTGTATGAGACAGGTGAAAACCATGAAGACCACATATTGCTTTGTTCATTCTGTCTCCCATTGTCAACAAGAAGATTGGATTCACATGAGGGAGAAATGGAAGTTAAGAGGTGGATGGACAGAGAAGTTAAGGGGTTGGAATATTCTTCACAGCTTCAAATTCTGACTTCTCTCCTGGATCTGGACCCAGGATGATTTAAGAAACAACAGCCAGAACTGATCAAAGCAAGTATTAAGGACTGCATTTAAGTTAGATTGGAAAAAAAATCTTGTGGGCATGAAGCTAGGGCATTGTTCCTTATTTTCAGCTTTAACATTCGTAAGCCATACATAGATTTAATTTAGACAAAACTTCACCTCAGAGTCTGGCAGTTAAAGTCACATGTTGCCGAGCTTGAGCTCCATAAACCACACAGTAGACAGAGAACTGACTTTCACAAGATATATATATATATATATATATATATATATATATATACACACACACACACACACACACACACACACGCATACATACAGGCTTGGACTAGTGAGATGATGTGACAGGTTAAAGCACTTGCTACAAAACCACTCCCTGGAATCCACATATCCATATAAGGGGAGAGAGAGAATGAACTCCCACAGCCATCCTCTTACCTGTACACACTATGCACACATTCTATGGCATGTGCATGCACACAGAGAACACACACAATAGTAAAAGTATTTTTTAATTCATCCCACACTGTCTGACTAGAGGTGACTATACTAGTGATTGATTGGATTGTCTTGCAAAGTCTTGTAAGAGCGAGGCACTTCTTCATTCGTCATTATCACCCCTGAACACAGATTTATTTTAAATGTTTAGCATATTTAAAGATGTGTATAGCATCACAACACATAAACCTCTCCAGTAACATTACTTTGTGCTACATCACAACATAGACATTTACGCATTCATTACACATTTTAAAAACCCTGATCAAAGTCACAATATAAAATGCAAAGTAATTTAATACTGATTAGATTATAGACTCCTCTCTTACAGAAAAAAAAAATTAAATCACATGTCTCTCTTGCAATGTTACCATAGAAATTAAAATTTTTACCTGGAATGCTCTCTGGTTTATGTCAGAATGCACAATACATTTTCTCAAAAACAAAAATCCATAGTCTATTTTCCTTATTTCAAAAACAAATCAATTTAATAAAAAAGTAGACTTTAACTAATAATAGTTTTATGCTAGAGTGCTAGCACATAAATATACCAGAACAAATATTGATCAAAACCTAATGAGCACAGCCCCCATGGCAATACAGCTGGGAAGACCCTGACATTGCTGATAGATGCTAATGGGAAAGGTGGTTCTGCAGTCTCTAAAACCTCTAATAGGACCCTTTCATCACAGAAGAACATAGTTTCCGCCGAGAACTCAGAGACTAAGTTATTTGGTTTCTCACTTATAAAACAATGCCTGAGGATTTCAAAGGAGACACAAACGAAAAATTGAAGCTTGTGGGTGGCGGAGGCACAAGTGATGAGCCGAGACAATTAGTCAAGTCACGAAAGACTTAATAACAACTCCAAGCCAAATTGCACGCAATGAGAAGAAATCAGCTTTTGAAGACTTTCATAGGAATATAAGAGAAAGACAATCATGCTGTCTGTCCATTGATAGAGCGGGGTAAAATGGGATCTGCACTGCTGGGAGACAGTATTGGAAAGTTTACCTACAAAATCTGAAGGAGAACATGTTGCAAATACTCTGAAATGAAACCTGTGTGCCTTGGGAGACTTTCAGATACGTGGTATTAGCTGGGTTTTTGGGAATTGTTCCTGAAATTTAGAAATAATCCTGCTGAAGGAAGAAACACAAAACTCTCAGAAGGGAAATGGCCTAAGATTTCAAAGGAAACAAGAAGAAGTCAAGGGCAAAAGCAATACTAATAAAGTTAATACGGTGCAGTAGGGTTTTAATTTGACAGGAGAGTAATTCCTTGAGCTTTTCCATTCCTTTCTGTATTTTTCCTCTCTCTTTTTTTCCTATGTTGATCTAAATTGAATATAAGAAGTGGAATGTAAGTAAGGGCATGAAGAAATAAATCCCCAGAGTTGCATATGCATAGAACTGTTGCCTGAAAAGGCAAGTATCTAATACAGCTGTTCTGTGTCACATCTGTGAAGGGGAGGAGCAAGTCAACGCAGCCATTAGCTTGAGAAACTACCATGTGTTCTAACTTAGGAAAACTATGCAAACAAAGTGTGGGGAGTTTTGAGTGTGTGAAGTCCTGATGGCCTATATGCTATTCACCTGAGCTGGTCATGTCAAGGACCCTTGCCTCGGACCCATGGGAAAACTGCAGTCTTCCCTATCAGGGTGTCTCAGAGTGAAATGGCTTTCCCTTCTAGTCCGTGTGTGATATTGACAATATGTGCAGAAAATGGCCACCATAATCCCCACCCCACCACACACACACACACACACACACACACACACATACACACATATCCCTCCACTCAATATTTACAGCCTGAGGACTTCTGCTGCAGGGACTGCATCAACAGAGATTAGCCAAACCAGTCTCCTCGATCCAGCTGTACACCACAAACACTGCCTCCTTTTTATCTGTCTGTAATAAAGACACTCCTCTGTACAGCTGTATGCAATAGCCACGCCTAAGTATTCAACTGTATATAATAAGCATCCTGATCATCCCTGGTGCTGTGGTTTCTCTATCAGAGAGCCCAGTGAACATGACAGTACTCCTGTCTGTGTGTATATCCATTCTTTGTCCCCTCACCCTGCCTTGTCAGGTCCATCCTTGGAAGCCATGCTAAGATTTAGCTACAAGCAAAGAGAACTCTTCATTCTTATGTCTTTCGAAGGCAAAGGAAGCGGATTTTCATTGGAACAGGGAAGATAAACACTGAAAGTTTCAAGTGCTTCCTGGGCTCAGGAAAATAACTGTTCCAAATCTGGTCAAATGTTTCACCTTATGATTCAGAAATGTTGAACTGAAGGCAGTCTATTTAAGATTTACTTCCTAAAAATGGACTATGACAAGTCCTGGAGTTAAAAGACACTATTGAGGAAAGCAGGCAGCTCTATATACTGTGCCGTGGTTATAAGCATGGAGAGAACCATGGCTGAGTTCATCTGCTTACACTGACGCTTCTTAAAACTTCCTCCAACAGAATCTTGCTGGCATGTGCATTAGTATCTGGTTTGGTGGCTGATGATGGGATGGATCCCCAAATGGGGTAGTCTCTGGATAGACTGCTGAAGGGACCCTGATATAGAGGCCTCTTGTGAGACTATGCCAGTGCCTGGCAAACACAGAAGTGGATGCTCACAGTCAGCTATTGGTTGGAACACAGGGCCCCCAATGGAGGAGCTAGAGAAAGTACCCAAGGAGCTGAAGGGGGCTGCAACCCTGTAGGTGGAACAACAATATGAACTAACCAGTACNCCCTGAGCTCNTGTCTCTAGCTGCATATGTAGCAGAAGATGGCCTAATCNGCCATCATTGGGAAGAGAGGCCCCTTGGTCTTGCAAACTTTATAAGACCCAGCACAGGGGAATGCCAGGGCCAAGAAGTGGGAGTGGGTGGGTAGGGGAGCAGGGGCGGGGAAGGGTATAGGGAACTTTTGGGATAGCATTTGAAATGTAAATAAAGAAAATATCTAATTAAAAAACATAAAAAAAAAACTTCCTCCAAATTGCCTTGGCAATGAGACCTCTCATGCAGAAAGGAAGTGAATAACCAGGTCTTAAGTAATGCATAGTCTAGTTAAGCCCACCTTCTTCTATGCCTTCAGATACACTCAAGTGCTATTAGTATCAGTGTAATGGTATAGCTCTTTGTGCTTGGTGTGCACAGTTGTATGGGAAAGAATCTCAAGTCAGAGGCCTGTTAACATGAATTTTCCTAATGGCTTTGGATAACAAAGAAGCTTGCCTTACCTGCCCATGTGACAGACAGGTCGCCACTTTCTTTCCAGTTCCTATCTTTTGACTGCCCATACAGTCAGTGCAAAAATTTTGGAAACCAGAGGAGGAAACAGAAAGTTTCTCAGCTAAGATTGTGGACTCAGTCATTGTTTAGAAATCTTGGTACTAAAATAGATACAGGGAAACTGCATACCAGGAAATTTTGGTCCAATTTTTCAAACTAGGAAGAAAGAGTAGATTTCACTAGCCCAAGACTTCAATAAGGACCACTGTCCAGAATCCAGGAAGGAATTTGATACCAAAAGTGAATTGAGCAAAATCTCCAAGAAGTCACAGTGACAAGAGAACAAAGTGCCCTCAGTAAACCCCTTTCTTTGCCTTCCTAGTCTGGTAATTTAGGCAGTATCTAGATTTTTTGTAAGGCTTTAATAGAGTTCTCATTGTCTTCACAGAAACAAGTATTATTGAGAGAACTTAAATGTGCATTTAGAACATAACAACTACATTGAGTTTTGAGCACTGAAGTAATGTGTAGTTACATATAGTTGTCTCTAGGTTGCAACTCCAGCTCTCTGTGTTTTAAGGTTCATAACTGGACACAACCATACTGAGCAAGTAGGTTTACCAGTTCAAGAACAATAAGCAGCTGGGAGAAGGAGTATATACATGTTAAGATCAAGATCTAAAACACCCCTGTAAGGTGCTCATTGGAATAAATCTGACAAAATATGGTTTCACGCAAAAACTTAATGTTTGAACCTTAACAAGCCAATGTCACATTAATTCAATGGAGATGACATCATCTGTCACGACCGGCCTTGACCAGCAAGAACGACGCAACACCTGAGATCCTTCTCAACAGCACTTTATTCAGGAACACCTTTCATGATGCTACGGGGAACACTAATGGACTAGCAAGGCCACCCTATATACTGGAGCGTTTACTGCCCAGGTGCTCTGTGTCTGACTGTTGCCACGGGATAGGCTAAAGCAAGAATCACTTCAATAACATAAGGCTGGGCAAAGACGACTTGTGCTGAGTCATTACTATTATCAGATGGGCAGTGGAAGCCAGCGCCATCCTATAATGGCGAATGATATGGCTCGCAACAATCATCATCTTCTTGTATCATGAAAACACAATCATATCAGCTGAGAGTAAGAACCATATAAATAGCAGAGCAATTTTCAACTCAATACATCTTTGAAAGCTTCAGAGGATGGTGACTCATTTGTACTTCTCCTAGACATCCTAGAAAAATATAGGGAGTGGGTGGCAATGTGTCCAGAAAAGAACCATGGCTGAAATGGTTGAAAAATTTAGAACAACAACAAAAACTATCTTTGATTTTGGATTGCTGATCCTGAAACAAACTTAAGACACTCAAGTCACCTTCAAATAGTCAAATGAATACAATATAAAAGAAAACTTAAGGTTTTTTGTTGTTGTTTTGTTTTGTTTTGTTTTTGTCACGTGACACTGAGATAATCAGGTGCAAGTTACAGGAAAGATTAGCTCCAGTATGGGAAAAGCTGTTGTAACAGACAGGTCAGAAAGAAAAACAAAAGGCATAGTTTAGAGGGATGCTGTTTCTGCTGTGGTCAATCACAGGTTAAATAAAAGTTTAGCTAAGTGTTATAAAGAAAATTCACTTTCCCACAGAATGCTGTCAAATGTGATGGTCATTCTATGGCATTTAAAATATTGCTGCCTCTAATATCAGAGTCTCCAACTGTGGGAGGTCTGATTTTTTTTTTTTTCAAAGCATCCTAGATGACTCAAACTATCGCCCAGGATCAGCAAACATTAGATGATTTCTAAAGTCTCTGACAAGTATGAGATTTGATGATGAAGGTATAAAATCCTCTTAGTTAACTGACAGTAATTAAAACATGGTAAGACTGGAAGCTATAATGAAAACGAGGTTGGGGAACATCAATACTCAAATCCTAGTTTTCCTATAAGAGGTTTGGATAAAATATAATAATATTTTGAGAAACCTTTTGAAAAAAATTTGGATGGGTTTGTTATGCTTACATTTGCTCTATGTGCATATAAACATCCAGGTATATTTATGAATCATTTTGTAAAACTTTTTTATTGATTCTTTGTGGGTTTCATATCATGTACCCCAATCTCAGTTATTTCCCCATTTCTTCATATCTGTCTTCTACCTTTGCAATCTTCCCCACAGAAGAAAAGAAAATAAGACAGAATTTAGAGACAACATTGTTGTAAGGCTGTAGTGTGTCACAGTGTATCACACAGTGTATCACACAGTAGACCCTTTGGTCCTCGCATCTTTACTTGATGATTGTGATGAGTCACTGGACGATTTTGAGGCTTCTGGCTGGATCCTTACTAGGGCTTCTCTTGGCTATCCTGTTGCCGCCTTATGTCAGTAGATCCTGCAGCTGTGCATCTGCAAGGCTGGACTTTTCATAGATGATGTGCCTGTTGGGGTGGGTCAACTCAAAGCCCTGGATATAGGCCTGAGTGGTAGTGAAGTGGGTCAGCCACCAGCTCCCTGCATCTGCACCACCAGGAGGAGCTCAGCAAGTAGCACTGTCTCTGTTAGCTCAAGCAATGCTGCAGTCTGCGAGGGGGCAGGGTCAGCTCTCCTGCTCTCCTGCTCTTGGGACCTGCTCACCTCCCCAGTACCTCCTCACCCCTACCACCACCAGGACCTACCCTACTGTGCTCCAGTGAATGAAGGGCAGAACCAACTCTCCAGCTCTCTCTCTTGTGAACTCCAGACCAGTTCTCATACCCTCTGCAGACAGTAAGGGGCAGGAAAGAGTAGAGAGAAGGGCATCTCTTCTACCACAAGCAGACAAGGGGTGGGGTCAGCGCTCCTGCTCTTACACCCTTGGCTGCAACCACCACCACCACCACCACCCACCACCACCAGGGTCAGCTCTAGCATTTATTTTCTTCAACTACTAGGGCCTGAATAAAATATCCAAAGCCCTTCTTTGTATGACAGCAGACATAATATTATGGCCCTTAATATTATTAAATAATAACTACATTATTATAAATAATATATAAAATATTGCAATAATTAATTTTAATGAAATAATATATACCGTATACTAATAAAATATTGATAATAATATTAATGCATTTCATTGCACACAAAACATAAGACACTTCTAGTGGAATAAAAGGTCATAGCTGAAATTGTAATGAGGCTTTATAACAAGTTACTCATCAGCACTTTAAGGCAACAATCATGGATAATGTTAAAATAGAACACATTTTGCAGAATTCTATGGTTAAATAAGGAAGTTAGACCTGTATTAACGTAATTAATATTTTTAGTCATGGAGACATGTTGAACTTAGTATTTTATAGTGTGTCTTGAAATACTTTTAAAAATATAATGTGTATTCTGTCTCCTTTAAAACTTTGGAGAATTTTAAAGCTAACTAAGCTGCTCCTTTTTGAAATACAGATGCCCCATAACCAGACAAATGGACTCAAAGTTGGCATACAATTATTGGAGGATATTGTGATAATCATAAAAAAAATAATTTATTTGAAGAAGAAAAACCAGCAGGTAAGTGTGTTTGGTAGACAATCTGTGTTCAGATTCTCAGGACCCATGAAAAGAAACTAACAACAAACAAACACGTGATGGTCCATTCGTGCCTGGTACTCCAGAGCATGCTGAGATAGAGGGAGTAGTGATTCAGAATTTGCTGGCTGCCAGTCTAGAACGACATTCAGTGAGAGACCATGTCTCAAGGGAAGAAGGCAGAGAGTGAGAGAATGATATAGCGGGACACCTAAGATCCCTCTGGCCCCCATGGGCACAGGCATGTGCACTTTGACATATGTGTATGCACAGAATACACACACACACACACACACACACACACACACACACAAAGAGAGAGAGAGAGAAGAAAGCAACGCCACACACCACTCTGGTGACCATGCAGCATTGTGGTTAGGAAGGTATACCATGGTTTATAGAAGGTATTTTTCAATCACATTTAAAGAAATATAGTCTGGATTCCCCAGTGACAATATACGTACATAGTGTACAGAGAGCCAAATTAGAATTTGGGGTACCACAGGTAAGGATGTTTGCTTCAGTTATTGATATCAGTTGTTATAGTCTAGTGAAAAATGGTAAAAACGCTTGTGACAGAAAAAAAGTTTGCACACAACCACAAAATTGAGAGATAAGGGAAGGGATGTAAAATCAAGTTAGTAGCATTTCAGTACTTTTGGTACAACAAACAATTCATAAAATCATGACTATCCATAATAGGAAGTAAGAGCTCTAAATTACAGAACACTGAAGTCAACTGAAAATATTGGAGCAGAGATACTCAGTTCACAAGAGTGTTTCCTCATCCTAAAATAATGATAATAATATTAATATTAATGTTAATATTAATATATGTACTCTTACCATTTTCTCAGCCTTTTCCCCAAGGTCGGATTTATCACTCAATCAAGTTAGCTATTGCAAGTTCACAAAATGCCTGTGTGTAGCACCGCCCTTAACTTAAAAAGAGGAAACTCACCAGTCTTAAGAACTGCCAGATTTCTATACTGAAACTCTGATTTGAGGACCTCACTGTGGGCTTCCCAGAGCCACTGCCTCCCTACACAGATACCATATAAGCACATTACACACATAGGCTTTTAGCGATAAATGGTGATGCAATTACGTTTATGCCCCTTCAGCCTCCCTGGTTTGTGAACATGTGAGCATCCTTTGTATTCACATTCACCTGCTCCGACATTTTTATTCAAAGCAAGTAGAAGCTACAAGCAACCTAAGAAGCCTGACAGATATGAGGCTTCAAGAGGTGGTTTTGAACGGCTCTTGGCCCCAAAGCAGGGCTTTCTCCTGAGCCATATCAGCGCTGAGCATCTAAGGTTGCCACTGAGCTCGGGAGGATTGCACTGCCTGGAAGGGTGAACGGATTCCAGATTTAAGCTCTGTGGAGTCAAACAAATTATTCTGAGGTCTTATCAATAACAGAAGCCCTGTAAAGAGGGACCTACTTTATCTCCCCTCTTTCTCCTCGACTAATCTTACCGGCTTAGGAGCTTGTGTTCTCATCTAAAAGTAAGTTTGCAGGCAGAAGGGTCGTTATCCATGCCGCTGACTGCTATATAGAGTCCTGCTAAGGTTCGAATGCATAGGAAGATTAATGGAAGCGGCTCCATTTGCCAAAAGTTAGACTCATAAATTTGCCTGAAGTAGGTTTTGCTTTTTCTATTCCTCGTAGAAGGGGAACTAGTGAGCAAATTAAAGCCTTTTCACAGCTGAAATAACTTCTTTCTCCCCGCTCCCGACCCCTATTTCGTCCCCTCCTCCCCTTTCCTCCCCCCCACTCCTCCTCCTCCTCCTCCTCCTCCTCCTCCTCCTCCT
>NC_034608.1:56063853-56073757 GCF_900095145.1 Mus pahari | reverse complement strand
CAAATTAAAGCCTTTTCACAGCTGAAATAACTTCCTTCTCTTCCTTCTCCTCCTCTTCTTCTCTTCCTCCTCTTCCTCCTCCTCCTCCTCCCCCACTCCTCCTCCTCCTCCTCCTCCTCCTCCTCCCTACCTCTCTCCCTCTGAGATTTCAGGGGAAGAATACTTTCTATCAGCATTATTGCTTCCGGAGACAGTTTATCTCAGAGTGTCCCTCCTAGCAAGGCACAAGCTGATTCTGGCTGACCCAATCAAGGGGCCTCTCTGCTCTGGGGCTTAAAGCCTAAGCAGGGAGAAGAGGCCAAAACAGAAGAGATGCATGCTGGGAAGCAGCTCACCTCCCTCAGGGGAGTCTGAACTTTAAGACACATTACTTTGTAGTACAAGTTTTGTGAACCCAAAGGGACCACCCTTTGAGAAAAAAATAGACTGGAGGGGTGACTGGCATCTCTAAAATGCAATGGAAGCTTAATGAGAAGGTGAGCTATAATCTCAACTTAATGCAGTGAAAAGGCAACGAATGTATTTAGTTGCCCTATCCAAAAACAAATTGAAATATCCAGAAGATAGATGGCATGAAAAACTTTAAAAACAAATTTTCAATATCCAAAGCTGAAATTGATGGGCTTCAATAGCAACCTAGCAATTCATTGCTATGGTAATGCACTCGTGAGCTAGAAAACAAACAAACAAACAAACAAGCAACAACTAAAAAAAAAAAAGGAAATGTTCTTCCAGAAACATAATAGAATCATGATGGACCCAGGATCAACAAAAAAAAAAAAAGCTGTGTTCAAAAGTTCAAACTAAATACGATCAAAGTCTGGGTTCAACTGCTAGTTTAGAAGAAATTCAGAGAACAGGTTTACTTATTAAATAATATCCTAAAGACAAAATGACTGGAATCCAGTGCATATGTGGAGACACCAGCACTGAAACTCTGTGTGTCACGTGGGGACACCGGCAGCTCTAATTTCTTTAGCTTGTAAATTGCAGAAAGAGTAGGGATTAAGAAAAATTTCTTTAAAATCTATAAGAGCCCAGACTGAGAAATTTCATGGATTAAATTATTTAGTAACCTAGAAAATAAGATCATAAAACATTTGACTGAATATTTGGGCCTAGGGAAAAGATACTGAATTCTTTTAAGCACACTGGATTTTCTTATAATCTGTGTTGTGATGGGCTTTCTCCTCCATCCTCTTCTCCCTTTTGCCCTTTCCTCCTTCCTCTCCCCCTGCCTCACTCTTCTACCTAGCTCTTCTACCTCCCTCCCCCTCTCCCTTTCTCCCTTCCTTCCTCCCCCTCCACCCCCTCTCTAACTCTTCATTTGATCATCTCAGTTACAAATGTAGAGACCATTTCTCGGTTGTGACTCTTATTTCATTGATCCTTTGTAGCGTCCTTAAATGTTTAATCTTACAGCACTGTGTATGAAGTGATACTGGAGGCTTTCAGAAAGAGACACCTGCCGGTGCAAAGCAATGAAGGCAAAGTTGCTAACTGATTCGAACTAGAGGATGTGGGCTTTGCTCTGACTGTAATTGGATGTAACTACTCATTGGCTACAGGTGTGGTTAGTGAGCAGTCCCAGAACCTTCCCTTCAGTGGGGCGGCCAAGAGCTTCTCTCCACACATTTGCCCATGTTTGGCCTTCAGCTGACGCAGGAAGGAGCTAAGGGAAGCTTAGCAGGCTTGATCTCCCAGTGGGAACCAGTGTGCCTCCGATGAGCTACTGCTCTTCCATGGGCAGCAGGCAACCTCTGACTTCTGTCTTGGATGCTTTTGCTAAGGACAACTTTCCTTGTAAACACTAATGGAGAACCACAGGAAAGAGTTGAATGGTGAGTCTGACTGATCTATTTTCCTGTCTGCAGTAACTTCTAGAACAATGGTTCTCCACTTGGGAGTTGAATGACCCTTTATGGGGGGTCACCTAAGCCCACCAGAAAACATGGCTATTTACATTACAATTCATAACAGTAGCAAAATTACAGTTACGAAGTAGCAACGAAAATAACTTTATGGTTGAGGGTCACCACCACATGAGGAAATGCACTAAAGGGCCATAGCATTAAGAAGGTTGAGAACCATTAGTCTAGGGATTCTGTATTATTGAGTCGTATTGAGCCTTAAAAGATTAGTTAAATCATCAACCAGTTACAGTTCATTCCACCTATGTGCAGTTTCTCCTCCTCTCATTGCTCAGCTAAAAATGAAAGCAATTTGGGGTCTCTTCTTTCAATATGGCTCACACTATGATCTGCATGTTTTTTTTGAGTAAGTTTTCCTTATTGGATAAAATTTTTAAAATAACTTTACAAGGTAACTTTACTGTGGTTTTGTTGAGAGTTATACTGTCTTTACAAGGTAAGGGCAAATTCCCTTTTTATGTCTTTATTGTAGACATATTTCGGAGTAGGAGCAGATATTAATACCTGCATTCATAAATTCAACGTGTGTCCATATATTGATACCAGATACCTGCACTGGGTCCAAGAGACCAAACAGCACAGATTTAAATCATAGTAACTTGAGTTTTGGTTGACTGCTAGAAACTCTGTTACCAATTAACAAATTGAATGGGAACCAGCTGACTAGTTATTCACTAAGCAGCAATTAGTTTTGATTCTGTGGCTTTCTCACAATTCTGTAGATGCTGTGTAACTAACCCATAGCTCTGGCTGCAGTTGTTGGCACCTGCCCTGCAGTTGGCTGATGCATGAATCATATTGTGCTTGTAGTTTACCTCACTAATTCTCTCTTTGACACTGTTGACTTTAGGAAATTTCCCTTTCAATGCTTGCCATGAGGAATGGTTGATAAAAACATCTCTTACATTTTAACTGGGTGCCTGGGGATGCAGCTCAGTGCCAGAGCACTTAACAAATATATACAGGGTTCTAGGTTCAATTCTCTCTCTCCATCTCTCCCTTTCTCCCTCTCCTCCCCTTCCTCTCTTCTTCTATTCCTGTCTTCTTCTCTCTTTCCCTAACCCTCCTCCCCGCACAAATAAAATGTAGTCTGTAACAAGTTTCCAATGTCCATAAATAAATGGAGTCAGGCTCCAGGTGTTGCATTGTTGTTTAAGATAGAACTCTTTCCTGCGATTCTTATTAAAAGAACACTGGGAAATGTAGGGACAAAAACAAATGAACAGAATGCCCTCTTCTCCAAAGAAACAAACAAACAGCAACAACAACAACAACAAAAACAACGAAACCAATTAACTTCTCAGACATGTTATAGTATCTTTAAGTCGGTAAAGATAGCCCCAGAACAGGTCGTTTAACCATAGCCAGATAAATTGTCTCTACTGGTCTACAGACTGGAAACACACTCTGGTCCTTCAGATGAGACTCCATGTGTACTTGCAGTGATACAGCTCTCAATAAGAAATGCTTAACTCATTCTTCTAGCATCCTCCTGAATCCCCACCTTGGTAAACCTCTGAGTACAAAGTTGTGGTTTATGCACCATCAGGAAGAGGGAAGCAGGCCTGCAGTCTACTGTACTGAGACCTCATACTTAACTCCCATTCCATATCCACTGTAGGTGTCATCGTTCTGGGTGAGTTGTGACTTTAAAGCCTTCCAGTGATTTTCATAGCTCTGTGCTGCTATGACTCAGTACTCGACCTGACTACCTCCGGCTTCCAGTGGGCTACTGTCTTAGTTATGATTTAATGTCCTCTAGCGCCATGTCATCCTATGACACAGATACTAACACCTAAAATTTTAAACATTTAAATGTTTTATGTTAGCATACTGGTTATTAAATATCATTTTGGCATTTTTGGAAGAAAATATGTTTTAGTAGATTTCCCTTCTTCCATGCTTCTGCTACCCCTAATCCCTCCTTGTAACTTCTCTTAAAGAAGGGAGGGGTGTGGGCAAACCAGATATGAAAGCTTTACAAACTGCCTTGTCTATTCAAAGTGCTCACTAGCTTTTCTGAAGCCTCTCACCTGAACCTAGTGCCCCAAGTACAGAGAAGAAATCGATCACAGTGACTTCCCACCATGAGCGCTCTTCTGAGATGAGTCTTGCTCACTTGAACTAATGTCCTAAGTATCTCACAGCATGGTGTTTTGCAAGGCACATAAAAGAAAAAAAAATATTTTAATTCTCCAGTCTACAACTGACACACTTGGATCATCTTTCCCATCGCTAACCTCTGGCCATCCACAGCCAGTTTAATTCTGGTAGGAGACAGCCACCATTCCTATCAGAGATACTCTCCTCCACACTATGCAGGAAGGATTTTTCACTGTCGCCTTACCCTGAATTCACATTCTGAATCTTCTCCAACCTAAGCTTCCCTTTGGAGAACCTGTGCTCCAGTTCTCTGGGTCAGAGATGGTCTCATAGTACCTAGTTTAAATTACCTTAATCTGATATAGCTGATGAAGATTGTATTTAGTGCTTGCATTCTAAAACACTCCTTTAAATCGAGAGTGAAACATGGCTGCCTGTTAGGGTTTTGTTCAACATTGCATTATTGATCCTTCTCAGTAAGCTAAGGGAAAGAAGTGAGTACAAAGAAAGGAATGAAAGTGTACCTACAGACTTTACTAAGAAACAGTCAATACATGAAACAAAATTTTTACTAAGGTTGGTAGACATTGAGGTTGACATATACTTTTTAAGAACTGAAAACTAATAAAAGCTTAAATCTTTAAGACCTTAAAATGGCATCAGATGTATCAAATAACTACCAATAAGCCCACA
This sequence comes from Mus pahari, assembly GCF_900095145.1. Lineage (NCBI taxonomy): Eukaryota > Metazoa > Chordata > Mammalia > Rodentia > Muridae > Mus > Mus pahari. The sequence continues at coordinate 56,069,030 of NC_034608.1, read as the reverse complement.
GAGAGCAGATTCAGCCATCCTTGTGAAAGCTGTAGCACAGAGAGACCTTCTAGAAGGCCCAAAAGGAGAAATAGTTCATGCTCAGTCAAACACCAAAATCAGAAGCTGTGTGGAAATTAATAAGCTAATTGTAATGGTATACAAAGGCAACAGAATTCACTTATTGTACTGGATGTCAAAATAACAATGAATTTATAGGCATCCATATGGTGTGCAGAAAGGAAAGGTCATGTGCTAGTAAGTAGAAGCACCTCTGTGTATGCATCAGTACATTGCTCTAATGTATGAAAAAGAAGGAGGAGGAGGAGGAGGAGGAGGAGAAGGAGAAGAAGAAGAAGAACAACAACAACAACAACAGCAGCAGCAGTAGCAGCAACAACAACAACAACAAAATAGCCAACACTTTATTGTTAGGACTCTAACACCTCTTCAGAGAACATTTCTTGTTTTGTAAAAAAATTAAGCAGACTTCCTGTCAAGTACATGGTTGACCACTTTGGCAGAGCTGATTATGAGGCTCTTGTGAAATTAACATTTTGATCGTGGCTATTCTACTCCACCAAAGTCTGAGAATCCACAGTCATGTTCAAACTTGCTTTCTTTGCTGACAGGTCATAGCAGATGGAAGGGAGCTTTGCTCAAAGTAACTACCATTCTTGTAGTGATCGTCCCTCAAGAGTGGTTGCCCCTACCTGCTTCCCACACCTCCTTCCCCATTAAACATGGTTTTACTCTGCTCTTTATTTTTCAGCTTTGGAAATAATTATGACACTATTTATTCAATTTTTCCCTAAGAACTTCAACCATGAGCAGTGTACCTCCATCACTCCCATCCCTTCCTCCTACCCTACAATTCTTTCTGTATCCATCTGTCCAAAACCATGTTCTTCTTTTCAACTATTATTGTTACATGTATAAACAATCCATGTAGCCAGTGTGGTATTGTTTGGGCAAACATGTGTCCAAAGTTGATGACTTGGCACTGGACAATATACATAAGAGCTTACCACTGGAGAAAACTGATTTTCCCTCTCATCTGTTGACCACATTTAGCTCTTCAACTGGGTGTGGTATCCTGTCCACATGCCAAGTGGTGTTATTGTTCCAATAGCATTCAAGCAACTGTATCATTGAGATTTTATTATTGTGTTTTCTCTGTCATGTCTATGAGACTCTTTCTAGCATCCAGTGCCCTGAGCCTCTCTCTCTTATGTTTTCATAATGAGAGTGGGCCTGTAGAATGGTAGACTGAGAGTAGACTTGTTCATGAATAAACCTGGGATTGGTTTCTCAAGAAGGAAAATTTGATGACAATTTTCAGGTTCATTATCTCCTTAAATAAAAAAAAAATGACATAGAGAATATTTTCATGAAAACCTTTGTCCTTCCTTAAAGGGAACATTTAAAAGTCACTCTATAGAATGGGAATGTTTGTTACACTTGACACATTAGAAGACTTTCTGTTTATCAGTAAGGTGAGATTTAAAGAACAAGCTTCATATAACTGACATCAACTGGATTCACTATAATTTTATGAACATGCATGAAAAGACAGGTATCCAGCAACATAAAAGAGAAAGAGACCACCATTAGATATTTACCCAAACTGAGCATTTAGTCTTCAGTAAGCATAAATAAATACTCAGTTTCATTGGTTGTTGTAGAAATACATATTAAGCATCTAAGAGATAATACCATAAAGAAAGCCCAGGACCCAGAATTGTTGAACATGAAGACTTAACAAACTAAATATTTGCAAAAACGTGGGACATAAAGAACCACCTACAGTGTCTATAGCATTCTAAATATTGGTCCTAACAATGTGCAAACTTGTTTGACAGTATCTATGTGCTTTTGTGCAATTCATAATGTAAGCATATATTCCTAAATCTACACTCAACACATTGTATGTACCTAAAAGGAATTGAAATTTCTTCATAATAACATTGTTTGTAGGCTACAAACAGAAAAAAGCTATGATATCCTCTTGCAGTAGAAGGCATATATATTGTATGGTGTTTTTCATTAGAATCCCAGTGAAAAGGGATTGCATATGAGTGAATGACTGCTGTGCTCAGCATAGGGAATAGATTCCATAAGCATTCTATGGAGCAAAATTGTCTGCTATGAGAGATCACATAGAATAGGATTTCATTTAACTAGTACTACTTAAAAATACAAGTTTTAGAAGTAAAACTATATTTAAAAACTGTGCTGAGAAATAGGGTGAGTGATGATTAGGAAAGCAGAGGAAGGGAGCCTATGGCAACATTCCCTCTTTAACCTGTAGCTATAACACAAATATTTGCTTTGTGGTAAAAAGTTGAGCTCTGCATTTTTATTCTGTGAATTTAATTAAATGCACATGAATAACTGCATCCATTAGAGGAGAACTGCATTGCTGAATGGATCTACATATTTTGATAGAGTATTTAGAATGGGAAATAGAAAGAATATGAGGTGAAAATAATGCAAACATTTATAGGAAAATGTATAGTCTATTAGCCGAAACATCAGCGAGAACAAATCTCTTTTACTGTAGCAGAATGAAAAGGAAACTTGCCCATGCATGTGTACAGCAAATGTTGGATTTGATCCCAGTGAAATACTGTATGTGCTAAATGAAGTCATTTATGAATGTAGTACACATTACTGAACAGAATGGCTAGCATTTTTAACTTGGAGAGCAGACTGCATGCAGGCCTCTCATACTGAAGACAGATCTTGCAAGTGCCAGATGAGCCAGAAAGGATGGCTCCTGGTCGCAGGTGAAAGTGATCACATGATGGGAAATGCGGACATATTTTAGATGGGGAGATGTGGAATGCAGGCATATGTTATATGGGAAGAAAGAAAGGAAACAGTGACTGAAGACATTCTACAGAAATGAGGGAAATAGAAATGTTAACTTTAATAGAGCCTGCCTGAAGGCATTCCCTAGCACCTCTGGTTTGAGCTCATAAACTGGAAAAGGAAAATGAGTACAAATAAATATGTTTTTAAGAGGGAAAAGGTTAAAGCTTAGCATAAAGCTCAGTGGTAGACAGAACACACAGCATTCCCAAGTCCTAGGTTCAAGCCACTGATGTACTTGTCGACACACAAACACACACACACACACACACACACACACACACACACACCACACATACACCACACACCACACATACACATACCACACACAATACAACACACACACACACACCACACATACACCACACACACACCACACACACATATGATAGCACACACATACAACATACACACAGTAGATTAAAAAGATAGAAAAATGTGTCAAGAAAAACATTTCAGTATAGAAAAAGCACTGTAAAGTGCCTATACCTATTCTCTACAAAAACTGTGTTAAATACTTGCATGCACCCAGAGATTTCATGCAGGCGTGAGTGTGCCTACACAGGAATAATCACCCTAGAGTCTCAGGCAGTGGTTAGCAACCTTCTTCATGCTGCAATCCTTTCCTCATGTTGTGATTACTCCACCCATAAAAGTTATTTTGTTCCCACTCTGTGACTGTACTTTTGCTACTTTGGGAAATCACAGTGTCGATGTCCGATCTGCAGGCTCTCTGATATGCAACTCCCAAGGGGGGGGATCGTGTCCCACAGGGGAAGAACTGACGAAAGCCTGTATCTGTTGTAAGGATGGACAAAATACACCTTACTATCCCTTCCCTGAGAGAAGCCCAGGGACGCAGGGACAAAAGTGTGATTTTAATTAAGGCTTTGAGACAATCCGAGAGGAACCAAAGCATGAAGGCAGAATGAAGCAAAATATACATGAGGTTCTGTAATGGGTCAGGTTGGCTAAATGTATTGAACATGGGAGTTCGAAGAGAGAAAAGATTTGCGTGCTAAATGAGGCACACACATAAACTACTTTCATGTCAACTAAGTAGTTAGGATAGATTTGGGTTTATAAAAATTTCTTAATATAGATTTAATTCATTTAAATTTAATCATTTTAAATTAATTTACTTTTTAATCAAAATAGAATTACCTCACTTTGCTCCCCCCCCAATCCTCCTATCTACTGCTCCGCTAACCCCGACCATGTTCCCCCTATCTCAACTTGATAACCTCTTTTTCTTTGTTATTGTTACATACATACATTTGTGTGTGGGGGTGGGGGTGGGGGTGTGTATGCACACACAAATTTCTAAATACAACCTGCTGAATTCAATTTTATTTTTTGTGTATACATGGTTTCAGGGCTGACCTCTCTGCAGTGAACAACCAGTAAGGGCTAATTCTCCTCCTTCCAGCAGGCATTACTTACCTGCACAGCTCTGATACCCACACAACTGCAAGTTCGCAAGACCCTTGTGATACCACAGTGGAATTAGAGAAGGTCCAAATTCAATATTCTCACTGAAATTCCACTGCTTTTGTAAAACACACACTCTACAACCTGGCAGAGTTTTCAGAGTTTTCAAAGTTTTCAAAGTTATAAGATTTGCATCATTTTATAGATTTTTTTTACTGATTTTCAGGAAAAAAATTTAGTGGTTTTGATCCTTCTATATTGCTTCCCACAGTAATGTTGTTGGGTTTTTTTTTTTTTTTTTTTTTTTGCATTTTTAAAGGTTGTTTCTTTTTACTCCCCCCTATAGAATAAACTACGTATTTAAGCCATAATCTCTTTACATTGAAACTTTAAGTTCACTGTCTGTGATGTATTCCTGGATTCACTGCTGAAGTGCAATACTATGCTGAAAAACTCAGAAACAGTATGAGGAAGTTTCATACAATTACTATAGTCCTAAGTATTTACAATGCTATCAGTTAGGAAACAATTGTGTGAAAGTCTTTTTTTCTTTTATCTTGGTGTGGGTGAATAGCAAGGTTCTGATCTAAATCATGTAATGCATTGCTTCTCTAACAGTGATGACACATAAGGCAGTTCAAGGACTGTGAACTAACCAAATGAAATGCAGTCATTGGATTACCTTGCTATTCTTATCAGCTTGCTATGAATGCACTGCTCTTAGATCTGTACAGCACTACATTTTACAGAGTAACTCCTGTCTTGAGTAATCTGTTCTAAAGTGCCACTCTTATTTACACACTTTTTTTTTATTATTATTTTCTTTATTTACATTTCAAATGCTATCCCGAAAGTTTCCCATACCCCTCCCCCCACCTCTGTTCCCCTACCCA
>NC_034608.1:56031672-56063288 GCF_900095145.1 Mus pahari | reverse complement strand
TTGGCAGTGCTAAACTGAGTTGCTATTCCAGCTCTGGATCCATGGTAGGGAGCAGGGAAGGGCTGTTCAAACGAGCTCATTTGGTAAGCCTGGTGGACAAGCTGTGCCTCAACTTTCTTCTGAGAAGTTACTTAATCCAAAAAGTCTGCAGTTAAAGTGGCAGAGCCATGGTTTGTCTCATCACTGGAAAAGAGAAACGGGTGCTGTGAGCCACCGACCATTAGTCCAAGGTGGGACTTATCTGGAGTTGTTCTTAGTGGAGAATTCATTCCTGATTGAAAGCTACTGATGGGCATGGCTATATAGAGTTGCTTATCTATGGAAGAGAATGCTGATGGATTTCAGTCACAACATTAAGGCTCGGGCTATTCAAATAGGCATCGTTTTGGCTAGTTCTGTCCAAAGCCTGCTGCAGAAACTTGTAGTATTTCTGCAACATGTTAGCTTTATCTGATGAGGATGCTTGGGAGCTTGATCTAACATTCTCTGGCTGAGTGACTTCAGATACATTGGAAGAATTGATTGATATGCTAGAAGCCACTTCCGTATGTTCAACTCTGAAGGAAATCTCACGCTATCCATTAGCTTTGTGGGAATAATGATCCAGCAGAGTCTGCAGGACCTCATCTGGAATAACGTTTTTAATCATGATTGCTCTTAATCCCCACATTCAGTGCCTGGGAATCCAGTATGGACGCTGTGGTGTTTTCATCAATGATGCTGGCCATAGCTGCTGTGTCACAGAAGGCTGAGAAGCAATGGTGCCCACACTCAGCGCATATTCTCTGCTGTTGTTACTTGTAGTTTGAACATACCACTTCTTCAGAAACTGCATGGCATCGTTGTAATTAGTATTGTTTTGCACAGGTTTACTGGGCCCCTCCTGTAAGTTAGCCACTTGATCAGTGTCAGCACTGCCTTCTGAGGCCAGTAATGCCTGATTCCTCACAAGCTCAAATGCATACTTGGAAACTTTGCTGTCTTCATAGGTGGATAGGGGTGAAATGGTTTGACTTTGCTACAAGGGCTGTTTCAGAATTCTCTTACAATTGATTTTTTTTTTTTTTTGAGAACCAACTGGGGTGGGTGTATTTCTCCAGAAGCATCTTCTAAGTGGGAGCCTCCCACTGAAGAATGAGGCATCTCAACAGCATCTCAACAGCATACCCTGCCACAATGCACTCATCCTTTTCTTTAGTGCTTGAGGAGTAGAGAGGCAGGTAATCGTTCTTGTCTGTCTTATGTCAGATTTATCCAATACACTCTCTTTGTCCATCCCAGAAGATTTCTTGTCAGTTTTTTGCCTTTTCTTTTTTGGCAGTGAATTATCTTTTCATGATGTAGAAAAGCCAGCATCTTTCTCTGATGTCAGAAGGCCACCTTTGATGGCACATCTGTTTAGTTTTTTGTCGTGATTTATATCACGACATATGTTTGTGTTTCAATACATAATCTGTTCTGGAAAAATACTGTAAGTTTCACACTGGTAAGGCTTCTCTCCATTCTGAGTTCTTTTGTGCCTTTCCATGTGAGATCTGTATGAATCCCATACCACATTCATCACAGCAAAATGGTTTTTCACCAGTATGGATCTTCTTCTGTCTCTGAAGCAAGTACTTCTTGTGTATGAAACGCATGTCCCATTGACTATGTTGAAACATTGTTTTCACCTATATGAATGAAGACATGTCTCTGTAAGTGATAGTTCATTCTAAAGGAATCATTGCCCTGCTCACAAACATGAGATTTAGGGGTTTGCAAACCAAGTGATCCATCCTCATTTATTGTGAGGATTTTTGCAGAAGAGAGATGTTTACACTTCTTTTTCTGCAAGTCTACTGGCTCTCTGGCTTGTTTGTTTGTTTGTTTGTTTGTTTTGTCACTCATCAGTTGCTCAGATACATCAGGAAAAGTAATTTTCTGTTTTACACTTACGGGTATGTTAAGTGCATACTACAGTCCTTGAGGAAGCCACTTGTGGGTGTCCATCTGTTCTTCCTCATTTTTCACTGCCTCCTCATGGACCATGAATTCATCATGGGATATCATATCCCATTGTCCCACTTCACTCTCTTGTAACACTTCATCTGCAGCAAGGATCCCCTGGTGAGGCAAACTTCTGTCTTGAAGTGCTGACTCCTGCAGTTCTCCAGACAGGGCGGACTGGCCAGACACTCCACCCATTACAACCATTGCCCTGGAAGACTGCATTTCATCTAAGCCACCCCATTTAAGAAACAATTCTTCCAGTTTGTTGTCAATGTTCATGCTCAAGCATAACTGCCTGAGGCTGAAGTAAAAATGAAAACTTCAAGGAAGGGAATGCTGTTGGGTTGAGAAAGAAATCACTATTGAGTTTCTACCTTCTACAGGCTCCAAAACCTCCTGGGATCTTCTCAGTCACTTCTGCCAGCCAAGGCCTCTATAAAATGTGTCAGATACAAGCCTATCCCACCAGATCACTTGGCTATATTTCCAAGGCACTGATTCTTCTCTTCTATCTGCGGGCTGGTGCTGAGGCACACCTAGTAATGATTCTAAAAGATCCCTCTATATCATAATTTTATATATATATATATATAAAATTGTTCTTGAGTTAATTTTAAGATAATTTGCATATAACTATAATTTTATAATATAAATTTAATTTCAAATAATTATTTCATTCCTCTGATGACTTATGAGTTTTAATATCTACATATGTGGATATTTAAACACTTAGAACAAAATTAACTCTTCTGCATTGTACTACAAATATTAGCAGTGTTTAGGATATAAATACAATGCAGCTAGAAAAAGTATGGTGCTTGCTTCCTCACTGTATAGATTTGATACATGTCATGAAATCATGGTACCAAGTAACACTTACTACCTGTTTAAAATGGTTATTACATTTTCCCGGGAACTAAAATTATACACCAGAGCCAACCAGTTACAATAATGTATGCCAGATATTAAAGTTATTTTAAAATTAATAAATAAAATTACAATGTCATTATAAGGAAACTACAAATAAAAACATTGCTATTTTTGCATCCTATCACATGAATCCAGATACATGATTGGTACTTGCTTCTACTTAATTCTAGGTCTTTCAAAATATGGGTATCAAAGAAAAATTTTGTTTGTTTGTTTGTTTGTTTTAAGAAAAAATTGGTGTGGCTACAGGAAAATAGGCACAGCCATTTCCCCTTCTCTACTCCAGTGTTTTTATCCATTATCAATTCTAAACTTTGTTGATAGAAAGTAATAATGATAACTACATTAAAACTTGGTTTTCTATGACGTTTCTCTCAACATACATATGTACCATTGTGATAGTTAAACTTATTATTATCCTTTGATAGTTGAGTTCTCTAAACTACAACACAAAGACAAATCATGAACAATTAGAGGAAACTGAGGAAAATCTAGTATAATACAAAAAAATTAATTTCAACAAGTGTGAAATGGGAAAACAAATGACATTTACAAAATAATTCAGAAAGATTTTTACTATGTCTCAAGTCTGGTTTTGCTGTATAAAGGTAATTGTTTTACTTTAAAATTTTTGTCTACAGTACTCTTGTCTCTCGATTTTGTTGTTGTTGTGGTTGTTTTTTTTTTTCGAGGCAGAGTTTGTGTAGCCCTGGCTGTACTGGAACTCACTCTGTAGACCAGACTGGCCTAGAACTCAGAAATCTGCCTGTCTCTGCCTCCCAAGTGCTGGGATTAAAGGCGTGCGCCACCACTGCCTGGCTTGACTTACACTTCCTTATTACAGTCCATCATAGAGGAAGGCAAGGCAGCCACCTAAAGCAGAGTGGAATACAGAAGAATAAACTGAAGCAGACACAATGGACTAGTGTGTCTTATTTCCTTGATTCTTAAGCAAATAAAATAGCATCACCAAAAATGCTTTCTCATGGAAAAGATGATCTTCATATAAATAAGAATTATCAGGCAGATTAGATAGAAACTGTGACTACTTAGGAAAAGGCATATGGATAAACAAGTATTCGATATGGTTAATTAATATACAAATTTTGTAGTCTCTTTTAAAATTTTATTTTAAAATTTTTATTCTAGTACAAGTATTGAGCATGAATACTGTTGATGATGTTAAAATTATATCCCAAATCTCTTCATAATTCACTACTAGGAAGTAATTTAAGGTATTAATCACATAGAAATTATTCAGCACCTCTATAGATTTATTTTTCCCTATAGCATATAGATATTAACTTGAAAATGTATTACTGTAAGCTTCAAGTCAGATATGTTTTTATATAGTTTTGCAACTGCAATTGACTGGACTTCACAAGTCTCAGTTCACTAATCTAAAAAATGGAAAAGTTACTCAAGAGGATTTCAGACTCTTTCTAAACCCGAGAATCTTTGTCATGGGTCTCTTGGCTGCAGATCACAGAAAACTCCATCACTCTAGCTTATACCTCTGAAAGTATATGGTGGTATTTAATGAAATAAAATAGACTATGAGAACTTAAAAAGGGGGGGGGGGCTTGTCTGTTCTAATAACTACGCAGAACTTAACTTTATTGTTCTATTGAAGACCTTGTTCTGGATTTCTTAGTTCAGACTCTAGAGAAAGAATCTGGTGGCTTCGTCTGTGTTTCCTTCAGTTCCCAGGACCTATTGGTTAGATTGGCATTAAAACAGCACACACTCAAAAAAAGCCTGGCTTTTGAGGTTTTCATACAACTCTAGAGCTACATCTTATGTCTCAATTTACATTGGTAATTAACTTCACAAAATAGAATACACAGCATACTTTGGGGACATATGAGTATTAGCAAGATAGAAAATAAAACAGGCATCAAAGTCGATTGTTTCTGTGACACTAGTCCTCTCTACCCTGTGGCATACTTAAGAGATAAGATAAAATATGTAAAGAGAAGCATTTGAAGATGATTGCTAAGAAATCAAGCATTGCAGACTAATAACCTGTTATATAAGTATCCTCTACTGTAGCTAATCTTAATTGTCAACTTGACTACATTGAGACCTCAGGGAGGAGTTAAGCACACCTTGGCTTCTGTCTGTCGAGATGATTCTTGAGATTTTATACCATGAGAACTTTGATGCGACCAGTGTGTTAATACCTTGAGGATAAATAACATTATGGCATTTTTTTTCAATATTAAATGAAAAGGGAGAGATGGAGACTAATTGGACAAAGGAGTCATATTTGGCGTGCATCTTGGGGGCAATAGTGTGTCTTAGATAGTTTTTGTTCCTCTTCTCCCTGCTTCCTCATGGTATGAATATCTCTCCTCTGCCCCCTTCCCATTATGGATGATACTATCTAAAATCCTGAGCCAAATAAAATCTTCCTCACGTAAATACTTTCTATCAGATACCTTGAGAGGAGTAATAATAGAAGTATCTAGCCGGGCGTGGTGGCGCACGCCTTTAATCCCAGCACTTGGGAGGCAGAGGCAGGCGGATTTCTGAGTTCGAGGCCAGCCTGGTCTACAGAGTGAGTTCCAGGACAGCCAAGGCTATCAGAGAAACCCTGTCTCGAAAAACCAAAAAAAAAAAAAAAAAAAAAAAAAAAAAAAAAAAAAAAAAATCTAAAGAACAATCTTTAAAAAATAAAAATAAAAAAAAAGGAAGTATCTAATATATACGCTATCCACATATATATGTAGTTTGAAAATAAAATAACTGACCGAAACTATTATTTCTCAGTTGGTCTTTAATTATCTCCACCTTTACAAATCCTGTTTATTAATATTTCTTTGACCTTTGCAGAATGTCCTTTGAAGGAGCCCAACCTCTGTGTGTATCCAAAGCAGTGGCTCTTTAACATTGGCTAAACCTTGGTGTTGGCTTCTGACCCTTGGGTATCCTAATTTCCCTGGCCTACGGTTCATTCTGGGTACAGATTTCTCCAAATGTTTATGAGGCATTTTTAACCCAAGGAAAATGATGAGATTCACCACTACTTTTTCCTATTTATAGAAGGTATACTCCCTACCTACAGTAAAGAAAGCCTTCTCCTTTAACTGAGTTACGTATGGTTCCAGTTATAAACCCCATTTATATGCACAGACTCTTTCAACCCCGAGTAAAATTCAGATGGGTCCATCATGCATCAAATTTACTTTAAAACAACAAAACAAAACAAAAACAATAACAACAAGAAACAAGGCACGCTAAGTTCTAGGGAAAGGATATTTGGTTAGCCAAATTATTTAGAAATTCTTAAATAAGCTTATTGGCTAGGTGTTTAGCTACTTTATTTTGAGAATAATTCAAAGTAAAATCGTAGAAATGTGATGTTCTTAAAATTTGTTATGTCACATTTTCAGAAAGAATGGGAGACATTGTAATACAGGGCTGCCTTTGCTGCAAAGCAGGGCAATGTAAGGTAAAACAAGTCTTTTGGTCCTTCCTTAAATTTAGGTTTATAGAAGGAAGTTCAGAATGACCTGTGTTACAGACAGGAATGAAACTTTCTTCTCCATGTGAGGACATATTGCTCACATGTCTGGGTTGTGGCCTCTTGTGTATATGGTGGGCAGCGAACCTTGTCAAAGTCAGAGATACTCTCATCTGAGGAAAAGAACCATCTGTGGCCGATGTCCTTCCTGTTATTCTGGGTTTGTTCCTTTTGTCTTGTTGCTGTCTGTTTGTCTGTCTTTGGAGACAAGTGTCTTGCTGTGTAGCCTAAGCTGGAACTGAAGTCAAACTTCAATGGCTTCAGGTTGCCAAACATTCAAATTACAGACATGTGCCACCACACTTGGCTTCAGGTGAATGATACTAACAACAAAAGCTGGTCTTTTTCACCTATAACAATAGAAATCAAAAATCCCAAAAGGTTATTTTTTAATGTGCCTGAAGAAAAGAAAAACCTATCAAACTAAATTTCTATAGCCAGCAAAAAAGCAGTCTTCATAACTAGAGCAAAATAAATCCTTTTATTTTTCACAGGACCATAATAAAACAAATCCCTTAGGCTAAAAATAAATGATCCCAGGAGGAAGTCAAGGCAATCAGGAAAAAAAGAACACCTAAGTCTCAAATATCCTAATAAGTAGAAAATACACACCTACTTGCTTCGTTCAAAGAATGTTACTCACAGAAGTAAAATAAAAAATGTGAACTTACAACACAGGTAGAAACTTATGTCCAAATTCAATATTAAATAGTATGAACAACAAAAAATATAGAAATTCACCACTTCTGGAATTTTGACAGTAGATTCTAATAAATCGGTGGGATAAGTAGTCTCTGACAGTACTATCAAAAATGGAAGAAGAAATAAGGATAGATGACACTAATATCCAGTAGGGGAAATTTGACTAATAGAAAGTATTTGCTTAATAGATAAAGAAAGCAAAACCATAAATAGGTCATGGTAATATGATACAGCATCCATCTGCAGTCCTAGAAAGCTGAGGCAGGAGGATTGGGAAATAGAGGCCAATCTGAGTCACAGAGCTAGACATTTTTTAAGTCAAGAGAGGAAAACAATGGGGAAATATTAGAGCAGACAAGTAAGAGGCAAGAAGAGTGACAGAGCATGTCTACCCAGCAGATACTTTTGTAAAACAGGAACTTGATTCCCAGTTACAATGACAGTGTTTTGAGCTGTTACATCAGTAATGAGCAGTTAGTATCTTTCCATCTGTGTATTCGCTACAGTGTTGTATTCTAGAAGTACAGTTGTAATTTGAGTTCTCTTCTGCCCTCATCCTTCCCCCACTTAGTGTTACCCAACTGGTAACTGGACGTTACCATGGTAGTGATGATACAGCTGATCCGTTAGCCCCCTCCCCCACTACCACACACACACACACACACACACACACACACACACACACACACAAAGCCAAGGCTATAATATAAAACTTCTAAACACATTCTAATTCTTAAGCTTAAAATTATATAAATGTAAGATTTGGATCCGTTTTGTCCCAAAGTACAGGACCACTGTATCTTGATCATTGAAATATTTCTACAAGTATGGCTTGCATTATCAGATCATTTTAATGTTACATAATCTCCTCAAGAAAGACTCATGACAAAATAGCCACTATCAGAGAACCATGTCTTCCCTGGCTGCCAAGCCCAAGTTGAAAGCAATTTCATTAATGGCACATCTTATTCTGAATTTGTTAGTGTATTTATAAAAAAAAATATTTTGTATGAATCACATTACTTAATAGGAAAAAAGTCTGTGTAAATACCCATTAGTCAAATGTCAAATAGAAGGCATTTAAGCCTTCTTGCCTGGAAAAATGTATGAAAATCTGAAAGCGTAATAACTTTTACTTACCCCTTAGATGCTGCTTGGACAAACTGTTCCGTACAAGAACTATAATCAGCTTTGTTATTTTTTTTCTCCACTGAGGTTTTCTAGTTGTCTGAACAGTACAGAGTGGATAATTGCATGCTTTAAAGTGCTAATATACCAAACTTCATTATGCATCATTTTCATAAATACAAAATAGCTCTTTAAGAACAGGATCACTGATGCTCTTCCTGAACTAATGAGAGTGACAAAGGATACAGATCCATGATTGAGGGGTATTCCCTGTTTCTCTATAAAACGACACTGGGACTGGTTAAAACTCAGAGGCCAGTGAGTAAGGGAGAAGCAGCAGGGGACCCCATTTAATAACAGAATTAATGTTCATCACAAGTCTAAGGTATCATTTCTAGCAAATGAAAGGAACACATTGATTCATATGAGAATTGTTAAAAACAAACAGGTAATATGAATTTCTGAGACTCAAATTTGATTATTTGCAAAAGGTTACACTTGTGGCCAGGTGAATTACTGCAACTGGATCCATGTCCTCCACTCATCTCTCATCCAATCCTAAAGAGATGAATCACAGTGGCTAAATCAATGCCTGGTCTTTATCATCTCTCTAATTTGTGTTATGAAGCTGAGCGTTGTCAAACAAGCCTACAACACCAGATACCAAGGATGCTACAGGGAAAGGATCTCATTATTGTTATTATTATTATTATTATTATTATTATTATTATTAATCATTCTATTCATTTACATCTCAAATGATATACCCCTTTCTAGTTACCCAAAACCAGGCTAAAATCCTTAAACTCTGTCTTAAAAAAAAATGGGGATTGGAGATACAGATCAGTGACAAAGCATTTTCCTAAGATGCATAAATACCTGGGTTCAGTATACACACATAGACACACACATACACACAAGCACACACATAGGCATGAGTGCATGCACACACACACACACAGGAACACATATACAAACACAAGCACACACATACATGCACACAAAGGCACAGGCATGCACATACGTACAATACATGGAAGCATACACAAAGGCACATATACAGTTATACATATACATACAAGCACACAGAGGAACACCACACACACACACACACTCTTAGAAATACAGTCAGTAAAGTCATGACCTCAGGAAGCTAACACTCTATGGGAATGTAGCAGACGTCCAAATAAACCAGTGCCCAGAATACTACTAGTGATATGCACTGAGAACTGTATAGATGAGTAGATTATACAGGGTAGAGGCTCATTCCTCCTGAGTTAGAGTTGAGAGAAATCTTCTGCTTTTGTTTTTGTTGCTGGGACTTTGGCATATAATTCTAGTCCTGTTTTAATATGAGAGTTCTTTCTGAATTCCAAATGACCAGAAATACTCTCTAGATGTAGCACATTATAAAGTACATTCCAGGGACTAAATTTAGATAGCTAAAGAATTTTTTTCCCATTACTTCTGAATTTTCCTAGATTCTAATAACAATAATAACAAACATACTAATCTTGACCATTTGCTAGCCCTATGAGTTCTATAAGGCATCTAAATTGTAACTGAGCAAAACAGCTTCACATGAAGCAACACAAGTTACAGGACTCCAAATATTCCCAACAGAGTGCTATGCAGAAGCAAGCCCATGTGTTCCTGCTGGAGCTAGAAGTATGTCACTAGCAACTGGACTTTCAGGCCAGGAACCACTTTCTCATAACCGCCCAACAGCCCAGAAAGTAAAAGAAGTGGTACAGAAATAGGCTAAACTCCACACGTGTGATCAGATATTCTCACTATGCAGCAGAGAGGGAAACTGAAGTCGTTATTAGAAATTGCTATTACTATATTAATATTAATTAATTAGTACTATTAATTATTTATTAAATGAATGTCCAGGGCACAGGTGGAATTAGAAATGAGAGGCTGACAGAAAGCATCGTCCCATGACGTCCAGGTCTCACAGTTTCCCTGATGGCAGTAAATCCATGAGGTCAAGTCTACAACAAATCTGTATGCACTCACAATTAATGGTACTCTCTGAACCTCATGCCCAACCTTCAGTCCACCATATATTTGTCTAAAGAGACACTGGTGCATAGGCTTACTCCAGTTTTATAGATTTTTTTAAAGTTAAGCCAGAAACTATCCACTAATATAGAAAGGACAATGCTATCATAAGCGCCTGGTGCTAGCATACCTTTTTGGATAATGTGCTACTAGACTCTTGAAGGTAATCTTAAATCAGGTATGTAATAATAATAATAATAATAGTAAACAGCATGTATCATCCTACATTGCAAATGTAATAAGAGAATCTAGAAAATGTCAGATTCCTGTTCTACTCCCTCCTGTCATAATGATTCATAATTTATCATGAAAATATAGGTATTGTTTTATTATACTTCCTGGGGACCACCAATCCATACCTTCCAGAGAACATTCAGAAATTAGAAATGGGGGATTCAGTGGAATAACTGGATGAAAAAGTTTTGATTCATGAGGCAGCCTCTCACTTGGTAGGAACAGATAGCTCCCATGTTCACTATTGTGGTACTGTCAGGTAGAAGAATGTGAGTTTCCCAGCACTTGGCTGGTCTCTGGCTTTTGGTCTGCTTGAAACAAATACTTCAATTGGGATCAAGAGAACAAGTCTTGCATGGACATCAATGTCTGGACACTTCTTCATAAGCATTTGATTTAATATTCTTACATCACATTAGGAAAGCGGTTCTGTACATTTATTCTCTTATAAATAATCTATATTGTGATCTGATTAAAAAGGAGGCTCTTGAGCCAATGTAGTAGTAGGGTCAAAGAACCATAGATGAGACTGTCAGTTGCGTCTTTTCTCAGAGACCCAGGCAGATAGGCTGGATGCAAACTGACAATAGAGACTCAACCAAATTGCAAGTAATTCTAATTTGTTTTTGAAATACTACAAAAGTTTATATCATACTGTGCAAAGCAAAATAAAGAAGGTAAATACATGCACTGTTCATGTATTAAACTGTAAACAATCTCATTTGTTTCACAGTGATGTTTGTATGGCCATTATGTTATTACAATGGTGTGGTTGCTTTAAATGACAATCGTGTACAACAATAAATGAAGAATTTGAAAATGACTATATGCTATTTATTTGTCCCAGGTGTTCATTAGAAAGTTTTCCTCAATGTGTCTCTGTCCAGTTGGCTATATAAAGGTAACATTAATATGATCTATTGCTATATTAAGAACATTGAGTTTACAACAAAACTGCCTGATGCATCTTTTCATATGTTTATGCAAATTTCAGCAAAAATTTCTTACAGCTTTCTAATTCTCATTGTTATACTTACAAAAAATTAATAATTGATTCATATGTGAATATGTATGAACATTTTCTCTTTGAAGAAATGAGGAATGGTTCAGGCCTTTTATCATATTTTGTTGTTGTTGTTTCTTACCTAGACAGCTGTTGCTAGATGACAGTTAAATTTCTTGTTATCTACTTGAGCAAAAGGACATGAAAATATTTTAAGTGATCTTTATATTTTTCTATCCTAAATTGAAGGGACAAATAATTAAATGTGTGCCATAAAAAGGAGATATTTTACTGTTTTGAAAACATTCGCACCTGTCTTCCTTCATTTGTCCACTAGAAGTCATGAACAAAGTCGACATATAAACCAAGTTCAAGGCTAGAGAGACACGCTAATCCTAAAATTGTCTTTTCTGAATAGCAACTTAAAGGAGAGGCAGAAAGTCATGCCTCAAATATTTATACTTAATGTTAATATTTCTTATGGAGGACAGCTTTTACTTGGTCCCTTAGCAAGAGACAGCTGTCATCTTTGGCTAAGTTTTCAAAGTATTTGTAATGCAAAAAGAATTTTCCATGGGTAGCTTTTACCACCATCACCACCACCACACACAAAAAAAAGAAAAAAGGTTATTTGA
This sequence comes from Mus pahari, assembly GCF_900095145.1. NCBI lineage: Eukaryota > Metazoa > Chordata > Mammalia > Rodentia > Muridae > Mus > Mus pahari. The sequence goes on along the minus strand of NC_034608.1, from coordinate 56,051,074 downwards.
CCCACAATTTACCTGAAACAAAGTATGTAAACTCAAAGTACTAAAACTTCAACTTCTCTTGAATGGTACACAGGGGTGTTTTTATTTGTGTTTATGTTGCTTGGTTTTTTATCACTAAAAGTGGAAATGTCACCCTGTCATGTCTCAGGACATCTCATGAAATTATTAATATTCCAGCAAGGTGAGAAACAAGCAATATCTTTCCAAGAACAGAGTACAAACATCCCTGACTGTTGTTTACCAAAGGATGCTTCTTGGGCATAGGGCATATGTTGTCTTTCCCCTAAAGTTCTAAGGATAGACTTTTCCTTCCTTTTTCTGGATAATTTTAGTACAAAGAACACAAGAGTAGAGAACTGACTCTGGGGCCATATTTTCTGAAGCTTCATTTTGTAGCTTAATATCTATAAAATTCAGAACAAGTTTCCCGATCCTCCATGGCCCCCATTTCTACAACTATCAAACAAAAATAATAATGATAACCATTGAATCCAACCATAGTGATAACCCAATCAGTAGGCTTACAGTGCTTAAAACATTTACTGTACTGTAATTCAGTACAAATTATCAACTTCCCATCATTTCATTTTAATCAATAGCAAAAACAAATGTTGATCTCTTTCATTTGTGTGTGTGTGTGTGTGTGTGTGAGAGAGAGAGAGAGAGAGAGAGAGAGAGAGAGAGAGAGAGAGAGAGAGTGTAAAGATGGAATATGAAAAACAAGCATGCATTTTAAAAATTGAGTGTTCACTCAACTTTTGAAGGACAAGATAGACTTGAGCTAGATGGGTGAATGGCAAATTTGGGGCAATCGCCAAGAGCACAGTTGACAGGATAGGATTAGTGTGAGAATTCTTAAAACATATAGTGAACTAACAGTGACATGATAATGACTAAATGAGATCTATGGCTCTCATTTTCCTAATTAACCCTGACTGTGTTTTCCTAATTAATCCTTACTGTCTTTTTCTTTGACTTGACATTGAATGGTGGGGTCAGTGCAAAAAAAAAGGTTGTGGTGAAGAATTGTAACTATTGGGTGTCTAAGGAAAATTAAGGAGGGCAATAAGAAAAGAATAACTATCTTGAGGCTAAGAAATTGAAGGATTGCCCCCACCCACAAGGAATCATGTGTTTGAATACTTGGACCATAGGGAATGGCACTATTCTAAAGTATGGCCTTGTTGGAGAAAGTATGTCACTATGGATGCAGGCTTTGAAGTCTCGTATACTCAACTTCCATCCAGTGTGGCATTCCACTCTTCTCTGGGTTGCCTTCAGATCAAGATTTAGAGTTCTCAGATCCTCCAACACCATGTCTACCTTGATGCTGCCATGTTTCCTGCCATGATGACCATAGACTAAACCTCTGAAAGTATAAGTTATCCCCAGTTAAATAGTTTTCTTTATAAGAGTTGCCTTGGTCATGGTATCTCTTCATAGTAATGGAAACCCTAAGAGAACAGTCATGCCTTTGGGCAGTTTGCATTAACTTTCAGCCATGACTGGATCCAAGTCTAGCCTTACATAGTTTTGGACCTTATTGTTCCTAAAATTATATCTTAGAAAATAAGTCAGAGTATCGAAGAAATCACTGAGTAAACTTTTGGTAAAGAGAGTCTACAAAAGTCACTTTAAAACAGGTGATTGAAGTTTTCATAGAATGATAATATTTGAACAAGCCTTAAATTTAAATATTCTGCATATATGAGCAATACTGTAACAGGTAAAATTATCTTGCCTTATTAGAGATTATAGAGAATGGTAAATCCTGAGTGGAACTCCTGAATATGGTGGCTGTAGAAAATAAGAAACAGAGATTGGGGTGATATTAAAGAGCCTTTGAAGGCAGCCAATGAAAAGTTCCTGAAATCTAAGAATGTATTGGGAAGTTTACATTTGAAGCAAGAAAGAAGAACCAAGGCCCACATACTCATTTTGGAATGCCAACAGCAAAATGAAACAAGTTCAATGCAGCATGTCAGAGGGGCACACTAATCAGAAAGTGAGCTAACACTGATCTGAAATATATCCAAGAGCTGTAGGTAAAACTCAGGATTTGCAGTCAGATTGGTCCAGGTTCAGGCTCTGAACAAGCTTCCTGTCCCTTGGCCTTCATCAAAATTGGCATAACCTCATTTGTATAGATTTGTGTGTTTCTGCTTCCATTATAACTCCACCAAATAATTAACTGGTTTTTTTTCCTCTAGAAAATGAGGTCAGTAAGAGCAAAAATTTTTGTCTCCTATGATTAATTAATACTTCAGAACCTCTAGAATAGTGCTTAACACACAGTATTTGCTCAATAATTAACACATTTTATAAGTTATTATTTTAACAGACAACAAAAAATAACCAAATTTCAGTCAGAGAAGTCAAAAGGAGAGACTTTTGGAAGCCTCATCATGAAGTATATTTGGAGTTCACAGAATTTGAGCTGTTATGAACTTGAGTACTATTTTCCAGTGCGTACCCATCCACTGACCAGGGCAGTCGTGGTGCCCCTGCTTACCAGACAGACCCAATTACCAAATCCAACATCCTTCAATGATGATGCCATGAAGAATTGTGTTTTCTAGTCATCAGCACCCAGGGAGGTGGGGGAGGGGCACAGTTTTGATGACAGGAACATAGGGCAGGGTGTTGAGGGTGCTTGGATTTATAGAAGCTGTATGTGAAGCCATCAAGCTTCTGAGACGTGCTCACCCCCCTCCGTGGCTTGCACTTTTGTGTCAGTGACTCTTTACGTAGTATCCTTTGAAAATTAGGTAGTGATCATTCACTCATTATTCACTGCCAAATTACTACATTGCATTCTTTTCATTAATGTGGGTTGGAAATTCAAAGAAGACAAATATAATTTTTTTTTCAAAGTCAGCAACAATTTTCAGCAATTGCTCTGAAATAGAGGATGGTGTTGGAAAAGAAGAACGTCTCATACAGTGACAAGGCTGAACATACATTACAATAAATAAGCAAATCAAAGAATATTAGTCTAGCGAATATCTAAGGAAGTATCAGTTATCAACAAGTAAAATTATGTGAGGAACACAACTAAATTGGAGTAGGCATTTATGTCTATGTCTTTTTTCTTTTCTTTTCTTTTCTTTTTTTTTTTTTCTTTTGGTTTTTTGAGACAGGGTTTCTCTGTATAGCCCTGGAACTTTGTAGACCAGGCTGGCCTCGAACTCAGAAATCCACCTTCCTCTGCCTCCGGAGTGCTGGGATTAAAGGCATGCGCTACCACGACTGGCTGGAGTAGGCATTTATAAAATCTACAGTGGAAGAATAATCTTGAAATAGTCTTACAGAGAACAAATGCTCAATTTGGTATTAAACACATGGTTTTGGAATTGGGTGAGAGCACATATTTTATGTGCACATTAATGCTATGCAATAATAACAGGCTTAACATCTCACAGTACCAGAAGACCATAAACTTTAATGGAGTGAAACAGGTTTAAGTGTATACTTCAGGAACTTAGTGTTTGTGAAACAGGATCTGGCCCAACCCTGTTCCCCTAGGAGGATAAACAAGATATAACAGCTTGATAAATCACTGTCACCGCCACAGTAGGCTAAAGATAACAGATATGGAGGCAGAGGCCTCACAGGAAGTTAAAGATGAATGGTATCAAATGTTACCTTTAATGGAAAAGTGCTTAAAGTGCTTTAAGCACTTGGGCTGCTTCCTTGTAGCGTTCATGAAATCCTTGTGAATGCCTCCAGTTCTGTGGCACGCAGCCCATGGGATGCCACAGTCTGTTTTCAAGATGTTTGTTTTGCTTCTTCGGGCTCCCATCCAGGGGCATGATTCGCAGAAACAGGAAAGAGTTCCAGTGACTGAGCTGATAAACATGACTGAGGCTAGACGAAGGCGGGCTCTGTCACAGCCACACTCATCCATATCCTTACCCCTGTCCTCATTTTGTATCAAGGTTCACAGCTCTGCGTATCTTCAAGGCTGAAGGGTACAGAGGACCTTACCCAAGGATACACGGTTAAAGTTGTGTTTTATTGTAAAGGTGATTATATATTTTATTATAGATTTCTTTGATCTAGATGTTATAATTTATAGTGCTTTTATTTGACTTTGCCCTCTGTACATTTAAAAGGACATGTCCAGCAGGGCCAGGTGATTGACCAATCAATTCCAAAGAAATTTTACGTATGACATGTCTTAGTTTGCTTTATATTACTGTGATAAAGGCCATTATCACAATCCAGGGCAGGAACTCAAGGTAGAAACCTGGAGGCAGGTTGAGCAAGCCATAGGAGGCAAGTCAGAAAGCAGCATTCTTCTACAGACTGTGTGATCTGAATATGTAGGCCAATGAAACCCTTTCCTTCTCAAATTGCTCTGGACATGAAGATATCAATATGTATTTTGAAACTGATTAGCCATTCTAAAAGAGCAGTCATAAAATAATTCTAAGATGGTAAAATATGTATATTTCCTCTATGAAATGATATTCTTGGTGTTTGGCTTTGAGACATAAAATAGCAGATACAAGTATAATTAGTCTAGACTAGTTTAACAATTAGGATAAGTTATATTTGTACACTCTAAACTGAATTTTTAAAAGTTGACCAAATGCAATTTCTTTGCTTTTAAAGTCTTTTAGAGTCAATTAAACAAGTTTTAAAACTTCATATTCTTCTACATCATTAAATAACAAGGACTTAACTCTATTAGGGGGAAGAGTTCTAATCATGGGAGGGTTATGGAAACATGTGGCTATGATATGCTTTTAGTTCACTTAGAGAAGATAGGAAGTTCTCTGTATAAACTCCACAATTTACTAAATAAATTACTAAGGTACAAGTACGCCGGATACACACTACTTCACCTTCCTTGTCTTATAGAACATTAATGTTAGTTCTAAAGAAATAGTGACTACAATTCACAGCGAGTCCATTCCTCATTGCTGAAGGAACTAGCTGGAGTCATTGGAGGTATACCGATGCATGTCTTACTTGCAGGTAACTGAGGGAATTCAAAAAGCGATCTATCAGGAGTCTAGATCCCACGACCTCAAAGCAGTTAAGGCTAAATCACTGGGGATTGCGGGGTGGGGGGGGGGGAGGCCTTTCTTGTTTCTAAGAGAGAACTGAGATACAGCCTGGGCTTTTCAGTCAGCTTCCACTTTATCTGAAGATCTTGAATTTCCACACATTCAGTGAACTATGTGAAATATGTGAAAGGGGGAGTTCAAGGGCATCTGGAAAGCGATCCTGCATGAGGGGAGAACAAAAGCAAGGTCTCTGTTCAGGAAAATTGGGTGCTGTCCAGTGTCCTGTGTTGATCACAGCCAGCGTGAATTTCAAAATGACAGGGTGGTGAAGAAGACCAGAAACCATATTGGAAAGAAAGTAGGGATTCCTGACACTTGCAACAAAATTCAAGGAATAGAGAAAGAAGCAAAAATTAAGCCAGCACATATTGTCTCTATGACCACAGTACTGGTCAATTAATGGATTTTATTTTTTAGGTATTAATTATTTGTTGAGGGAATTAATAAGCACACTTATTTTCTACAATGCCATGACAAAACACTCCCTTATTCACAAGGAACTGAAGATGGGAGAATCAAGAAGGAGATCCGCCATGTTGGGAGAAGGTGGAGAAAAGAAGACACCATGAGTGAGAAGGTGCAGGCCAGAAATACAGCTGCCATGTAGGAGCTGAGGGGCATGGGTGCAGGTGGGGGAGGAGGCAGGAGGCAGAAGCAGCCTTCAGAGGGCTACCTGACTGGACCCTGGGCAGCGAAGATGGAATATAGATTTTAGTGGGTAATGGCTTGGGAATATCGGAGGGAGGTGGATTCGCTATGTGGAGGTTAGGAAGTGGCCCAGCCATTGAGCAGATTAAGGCATATCAAAATATAAAGGCTGTATGTATGTGTCTTTCATTCAGGAATCCAGGACATTGGGGTGGGTATCGAAGAATATGCTGCCACTGTGGGGGATAAATTGGAATAGTTTAAATGGGTACTGTTACAGAAAACACTTGGATGTGTTATGTTATATACTGCTCATGTTTCAACTGAGTCCATCCTTAATTGAGCTAATCTTCAGTCTAGTCTAAATAATTTAAACTTTATGAGCATTGTTTGAACTATACATAAAGTAAAACTGATTTTTATTTATTTAAAAAATAGATGTAGATTTTAGTAATTAAAAATAGTCCCATGCATATATAGAATTTATAGCAGGTAAACAACAGATGTACAATAAATTAAGATGCTGACAAGATAGCTGTGGTAATTAATGACAATCTAGGGAACAACTTTAGATAATAGAAAATATAAACACAGGTTTTAATTGGACTAGAGGGCTCCTAGTGCTGTTAATAATAGATTTTAAACACTCGAGGTAAATATCCTTTAGTGACTACTCTCAGTAAAACAATGGACCAAAAACACCTTTTTATTTAAATATAATCCATATATAAAGAGTCAATTTGTATTGAAACACTAACTTTAGTTCTTACTGGTTGAAACATTAACTTAAGTCCAGGGACCTATCTAAATTTTTTAATCAGTAATTTGGCACTGGTATGCAAGAGGACAATTGTATGTACAAGGAGTATATATTTAGTTTATTTAGTTTAGACTCATTTTTTTTCAAATAGCAAAACCATCGGAGTGAAGGAAATTTTTCTAGATGTGCATAAATAATTATCAAATTATTATTATTAAATTATTATCATGAATTTAGTTCTTTTTAAGCAGAGTGCTGGTTCTAAATATAAATTTGATACAACCTAAAATTACCCGGGAGAAAGTCATTGCTAGAAATTATTTAGATCAGTTTGGCCTGTCTTGTGAAAGTATATGTTTGTTATTACTGTTAGTAGATCTAGCAGCCCATTGTCAGTAACACCATAAGTAGGCAAGGGGTCCTAAACTGTATAAATGTATCAACAGCTAGCTAGCAGCAAGCAATTAGGCAGCCAGCGTATATTCATCTTGCTCTGGTCTTGATAATGAATGTGATGCTTTAAGTCCCTGCCTTGACTTCCTTGAAATGATTATTTTTTTTCCCAAAGCTGTCTTTGATAAAGATATTTTATCATAGTAACAGAAGTAAAACTAGGACAAGTAAGATTTCTGTCTCTATGAGAAATTATTATGTTATATTAACCAAAAGTAACATTAGGCTTAAAATTTTAGAGACCTGCTCACCTTTCTTCTTTTCCTCATACTATAACCCTGTTTTGCTTTCATCGTATTTACATCTTTAAATGCTGTATTCTATGTAATCCTCAAACCTATCATTCCTAGAAAGTCTCCCTCTCTCCACAGGTGACTTAAGATTTTTCCTGACTTGCTTCAGTTATTGCAATTTTCTTACTTAAGCAAAGGTTTCCATTGAAAGCATGTTAGCTTCCTGGAACTGAAAATGGATCAATAGTTGGGTTTGAACATAAGAGTGGGGACTTAATTATGGTTGTCTGGAAAGAACAGTAAAGGAGGTCAGCTCTTTATTATTATGATCCACGGCTGATTCTATACACTGATCAATTTCAGCATAATTGTCGCTTGATAAAAATAGAAAGAGCTGAACTACAAAGTGTCTATAATGTCTTCCTGGTATTGATATTTTAAGTGGGAGGCAAAATGGGTCAGAGACGGGGCACTTGTTTATATGACCACACAAATGCATTCTACTGTCAGTTTCAGAGACATGATGTTTCTAGACACACTAAAAATCTTACAATAATAGAATCTGTGGGGATGCTAGTGTCTTAGTGGGAGTACTCTATAGTAACTGACTTTATGGAATGAATTTCTCTCTGTATATCAAAAGGGGATTTATTACATGCTTACAGACTGTGGTTTAACTAGTCAAACAATGGCTGGTGATGAACAGAAAGTCCAAGAATTAAGTAGTTGCTCAGGTCCAGGAGGCACAGTGTCTCAGCTGGTCTTCAGTATGTGTCTGGAATACCAACAAAGTAAGCTCTAACGCTGGGCAAGCAATGAACTTGCTAGTAAAGCAAGGGTCGACCACAGCAAACAAAAGCTTCTTTCATCTATGCCCTTTTATAGGCTTCCAGCAGAAGACATGGCCCAGATTAGATCTGGATTAAAGTTATGTCTTTCCTGAAGATCTGTTTTTAAGGGATGTCTTTTCCCAGGTCAGAAGATCTGGATTAAATGCTTGTCTTCCTATAGACTAGATGGAAGTGAATCTTCCTACTTCATATGAATCAAAAATCCCTCACAGGTGTGTCCTCCATTGGATTTTAGGATCAGATATAGTCAACAAGTTAACTGAGAATAACCATCACAGCTTGTTAAATACCTTCTGAGAACTGACTGTGGCTAAGTGAGAGACAAGCCACATTCATAGGAAACAGTCTGTAGATCCGAAAACAGAGTGAGTCTTGTGCGTATAAACAGCTACAAAATCTAGTATCTCCAACAAGAAGGACAGAAGTAAAGTCTACAAAAGAAAAAAAAATCCCTAGAACATGATTAAAATGGTATACAGGGCAATACAACCTTCAACTCTTCTCTGCTTCCATATAAAATTAGAGTAAAAATATGGTTGAAGGAAATAGTATTTTATTCAAAGAATTATGATATTTAAAAATAAACAACAACATAATTTCTAGGAGCTAGAAAGGTATCTCAGAGATTAAGAGCATTGACTGCTCTTCCAGAGTTCCTGAGTTCAATTTCCAGCAACCCCATGGTGGCTCACAACCATCTCTAATGAGATATCATGTGCTCTTCTGGTGTACAGCTACAGTGTACTCATACAGATAAAATAAATAATTATTTTTTAAATATCTAAATGAAGATGCTGTAGAAAACAAGGATGTTCAAAAGAATGCAAAAACACCAAGGTATATAATTCTCCAAAAGAATGGTTATTATAGAACAGATATACGTTTCATTCGCATTCCTTTCCGCAATTTTTTTTAAAGGACTCGTTTTATTTTAAAACAAGAGAACTACAAAGAGAAAAACAAATTCAGACACATGATAAGATGAAGATTAAAATATAAGTGGGCTGGGATATTTCAGAAGAGAAAGGAAGAGGAGTCACAAAACCAAAACATGTGGGAAATGACATGCAGGAAAATTGGCACTGTGGGTTAGGAAGGTGGGAGCAAAAATGGCAAAACCAAGTGAAAATTAAGACAAAACTAAAAAGAATAAAACTTGAACAGCAGAAATGTAAATGAGAGTCTGTATATGTGTAACGTGTCTGACAAAATGGAATAACTCAATGGAACCTATATTATATTTAAGTATATAAATCACCGATGTTCTTTAGAAATTAAAGGTTTCCACTTGAAAAATTCCATTGTGCATTAGGAAAATGACATCAATAAATACTTCAAGAGTTATTTGATTATTTTTAAAAAATACTTAATCCTTTTTCAAATATCAGCAAAAACAAATTCACTTATGGAAAAACTACATCACCCAGTTAGGTTTACATACTACTCCATTCAGTGCTAGAAGCTAGCCCGACAGTAGCTTCTAAACAGTCCCCAAGAAAAAGGCAGTAACTGGGAATGTTGGACACAGTTAAATAATGAAAGGAGAATTAAAGACAAAAACGGAATTGTTTTGCTGAACATAGAAAAGTCTGTGGTTGTTGATACTAAATTCATCTGTAAATTTCAAATAAAAGGAAATTTCAATTGCAGAATCAAATGGATATCTTAGCTTTTCCAGCCAAGAAATTATACATTGTAAAAAAGGGAATAGGAAAGGGAAAGGAAATGGGGATTATAAATCCATGTTCATTCATCTTTGTACAATTATAATTAAAGAATATCGTTTAAGATGAGGAATCAAAAATAGAGTTGGAAAGAGAGATGCATAATTAATGGAAAGCTTGCTAAATAAGCTACAGCAAACACACAATGAAATTATATTACACACACAATAGAAACACACACAGTTACAATGACAAAGAATTGGCAAGTATGAGAATAATACCAGAATAAAAATTTGTAGAAAATTGATTAGCAGAAAATGAGACGTGGGAGGTGGATATGAGCTGCAGGAAAATTAGATGTTTTTTCCGAATTCAAACTTTTTGTCTAAACAGGAAACCGCAATTTAAATATTTAGTGTATGCGTGCAGTGATAATTTTCCCTCCAGCGTGTGTTTGCCTGGCTTCTCTTCCTCCCTTAGTGGCAAAACAAACGGCATAATAAGACTTAATGTGCAAAGAAAGAGACAAAAGAGGATGCTGCAGCTTTAGAGCGTTTGTTAGGCAGCCAGCACCTAGAGTGGTTGCCACGAAGTTATAAATATGAGGCAAACAATCATGGCCGCCTTCTGTCTCTGGAATACAGCGAAGCAGAAGAGTGGAATATGTGGTATTAACTTTCACTATGATTTGCTCTGCATTCATTTTTCTAAGCTGAAAAAATAAATCTATTTCCCATATTCTCATATTTTATTCCTTTTCAAATCAGAAGCAGTAGCCAAGGCAGGCCCTTCTAATTTGGTTTTTCTTAGAAAGAATATTATGTTTTTACCAATTAATAAAATGAAAAGCTAAATCATATACTTCAGCTCTAAGAAATCTGTATAAGCAACTTGTAGAAACCAGAAAGGACCCAGAAACTATCTCAGGTTCAACAGTTGTGTGTGTATAATATGTGAATGTGTGTGTAGTGTGGTGTATGGTGTATGGTGTGTGTGTGTGTGTGTGTGTGTGTGAGTGAGTGAGTGAGAGAGAGAGGTATGTATGTGTATATTCATGCATGTGTGTGCATATGTGAGTCTTGTGTATTTGTATCTGTGTGTCTCTGTGTGTGTACACATATATGTATATATGTGTGCTTTATGTGTTGTTTGTGTGCCTTTACGTTAGTGTGTGAATGTGTATGTGTGTATATGTGTATGTTGTGTGTGTGTGTGTGTATATATATAATGTATGAGTAGTATGGATATGTAGTATAGTTTGCGTGTGTGGTGTATGTAGTATGGTTTGTTTGTGTGTGGTGTATGTATAATATGATTTTTTGTGTGTCTGGTATGTGTAGTACAGTTTGTTTCTGTGTGTGGTATAGTATATGTTTTATGTGTGTGGTATGTGTGTGTATGTAGTGTGCTGTGTATGTATAGTGGTGTGTGTCTCTCTCTGTGTGTATGTGTGTAATGTGGTATAGTATAGCATAGAGTATAGTATATATAATTTACTGTAGTGTATACATCTATACACTAATGTGATGCACCTGTGGAGGATAGATGTTGATGTTTGGTATCTTCCTCTATCACTCTATACCTTTCATTTTGACATAGCATCAACAACTAAAATAAGAGCTCAATGATTGGGTAGACTAACTGGCCAGTAAATCCCAGGGATCTACCTGTCTCTACTTGCCCAATGCCAGTGATGGGCCCCCAAACACAGCTTTTTACATGTGTTCTGGGGACCCAAACTCAAGTCCCCTTGTCTAGGTTTTTACTGAGGCATCTACCTGTTCTCAACTTCAATCATACTTTTAAACAGTGAAAGGAACTATGGCATTGGATCAAAGGTTTAAGAGCATCTGCAGATGCTGATAAAAAACTGAAAATACAAAAAACAAAAAAACTGAAAATGGTATCAAGTTACAGATTAGTATTCAAGGTGGTATAGAATAACAGAATGTCTTGTCTCATAGTTCTAAAGGCCAAAATCAAATGTTAGAAGTGTTCTGCTCCTTCTCTAGGGGCAGAGATGTGGCTTGGACTTCTTACAAAGTCAGTTGGCTCCCATAATGCTTCACTTGCAGATAGCACCGTCTTCCTCTTACCATTTCCACCCTGAGCACTTCTGCCTTTGTCTACAAACTCCCCCTTTTATGAGGACACGGAGTACACAGACAAAGCCTCCCCAAATGAATTTAATAAAGATTTGATTTGCAAATAACATCTTGTTCTTCTAAACAGCATTGAGTTATCAACACGTTTTAGGTGGTAAGGGACACAGTTTGACTCATAGAATAGCCTATCTTCTGTTCCCCAAATTCATGGCCCACACATAGGAAAATACACCGACTATACTCCAACATCACTTAATATCTTCAGCATCCCAGATTTAAGTTTCCATACACACTATCAATAGCATCAAATTAATGTCCCAAATTTCATCATCTACATCATATCATCAGTTATGAGTAAAATCCAGGGTGTGATGTGTTCTGGTTTTATTAATTATGATTAAATGATAAAACAAGGAAAGGGATTTGATAACAAATCCCATACAGAATTTTAACATCTGAAATCAAATATACAGATCAGCAGCACCTAAGGATAGCAAAGCATTTCAAGTACTACAAAGGTAAGACAATTTTAAGCCTAAATTTAAGATGAATGCAAGACACCGTGTAATTTAATGAACCCATTTTTACTTTGATTAACCTAAACACAAGTTTTAATCATATAGCAGTCAATGAGAACATTTGTGTCTTATCTCAATATTACAGAATAAAACTCATTCTAGACTCTGATCACTCTTCTTTCAACCCCAGTTAAAAGAGAGGATAAATTTTACCTCACATCCTACCCAAGATGTTCCCCACACAGACCTAATTTTAACATAAATCAATACATATAATTTTATGTATGTACTGTAGTATAATAATATATATAATAAAACATCCATGAATATAACCCATAACACTAGAATTTATTGGAACATAATGTTTCTCTGGAGCATAGCATGATAAAAAGTGGTATATCCATAGCCTCTAATTTATCCCCATGCCTGTAAGAAAATGTTCAGAGACAAATACTTGATAATCAGAAGGTAACTTGAGTCTGACGGAACTTAAAAGGTGATAACAGATGCATCAATGGGTGAATCTAGGACACACAGACTGATGCTGCAGACCCGGAACTCCGACCGGCAGAGACGGGGAGAAATGACACAAATGCCAAGGAAGGTTCCAAACAGATTTCTTCTTTGTCTCTCCAAGCAGCTTTTTCCTCTCCCTCTCACAAACAGCTTTCTCTAACCCTCTCCCGGCTCCAACTAACTCCAACTGGACTCTTCTCCTGCTTGCTCCAACTGAACTGTTTACAGCTTATCCCACAGCATTCTCCTCTCTCCCTCGGGGGCACATCCTGTTTTCCTCAGTCCTCAGAGCTCCTTCAAAACAACATTCTCCCTCCTGCCCGGGGTGGGGAGGGCATCCTGTTTTCAGTCTTCTGACCTAATCCCTGCCCCCTCTCCTGGATCCAGTCAGAGGTCAGAGTTCAGCCAGGGTGCATGGTGATTGTCCAGTAACTCAGCAGGCAGGCAGTACAGGATCAGCAGGCTCAGATTCTTGCAGCCAGGGAACATGGGGCTTGGCACCCCTGCTCCCCACAGACTGAGCCATAGCCACTACAACAGTAGTTAAGTCAGAATGGTCAGGATTGGGTCAAGTACTGAAAGGTCCCTATTTCCATTTTCAGCTCAAGACCAACCAGAGAGAGCTAAATGAGGTTCCACCAAATAAATGCCAAACTTCAGCTCCCCTAACTTTCCCATCCCCAACATCAGATGTCAAAAGCCTTAAGGCTTGGTTGTTCACTAAAATGCTTCCCACTCTTCTGTCTCAAGTGATGATGACTGATTCCATGCCACCCTGGACTCTGCTTGTTCTTTTGCTGTTCAGTAACACTCACAGACAGCATCCACACCTCACTACAGAATCATGAGAAAGCAGTTCAAATAAAAAAAAAATCCAAGCCCAGGGTCATTAACTCCTGAGCCAGGCAGAACACAGGTGTTTCATATGGCAAGCAGAGCTTTCTAGATAGCTGTTATATTTATTGACTGTGGATTTTATAAACCTAGAGGCATCTTATTTTTCTACATTTTCAGAAAAAAAAATGCAATGTAAAAAGCGTTATAAGAATGAGCTATGATAATTGATGTTCATTCATCATATGCTTGCCATTTGGAAGATAAGATGATTACAGCTGAGACACAGCCGGCTGGGACGGGCTGAGTCCTGTTAGAGCCAGATAACTCAAATGTCTCATAGCTTCATAAATTTAAACATTGTCAGTAGAGCCAATAGTACTATTTCCTCACCTTGCACTCGTAAATCCCTAAATTATACAACAAATACATAAGCACACATTTAAACAAATGAGCACCACCTAGCAGACTTGATCAGACTAGAACCAGCAAAGGTGTACCTAAGATGTACTGTGATAAAGAAGGCAACATGCTAGTAGCATTTTATCAGCAGCTAAAGCTGAGACACATTAGAAAAAAAAAATGTGCTTTAGTGTCAAGCTTATGCATTCATTTTCCAAAGGTCTTTATTATTTTAAATTATTTATTTTGTTGCAACACATTTGAGGCTTAAAAATTAAATCATCCAGTAATTCATGGCTGTCAGTCATTCATTTTAGTATCATTTATTATCTATTATATATTAAAAAGAATGATCTTGAGGTTATGGGATACTTGGGCAAAAGATAAATGGAAGATTCTCTGTAGCATCTTTTTATTCCTTTTCTAAAATATTATTTATTTATTTTTATTGGATATTTCCTTTACATTTCAAATGTTATTCCCTTTCCCAGTTCCCCACCCCCCCCCAGAAACCCTCCTATCACCCCTCCCCCTGCTTCTAAGAAGGTGTGCCCTCACCCACCCACCCACTTCCACCTCCCTGCCCTGGGCATTCCCCTATACTGGGGCATCAAGCCTTTATTTGGTTATAAAAATAACAGAAAATTGCTATTTCCTTTAGTTCTCTCCCATAGCAATGATTATAATTCTTAGGAACAGTAATCGAGTCAGGAAGTCATAATAGCAAGGGCATTAAATGTGGAGAAAATCCTGGAGTACAGATTTTGATAAACCAAATACTTCATTATGCCATGAGAGGGTTTTTTGGTTTTGTGGTGGTTGTTGTTGTTGTTGTTTTGTTTGTTTGTTTTGTTTTTGGAGTAATTTGCAATAATGAATGAGTTTTCTTTTACACTGTGAGACAATGATTCTAAATCATGTGAAGTACAGAAACCTCCAAGTGATACTATCATATCATACAAACACATACTTCGAAATGTGAGCAAGGCTTTTGAAACCGTATCTTCCAAAACCTTAACTATACATAAGATTCAACTGAGTTGGCCTTCAGAAGAGGGGTTGGGTGTCTGTAGAGCCATTCATTCAGTCCGGATTCAGGATGAGCTCCGGAAACTCATCATGCTGAAAGCAAGAGTGAATGGCAATCTGAAACACAAACACAGGTTCGACCACCTTTTATGTGATGGGTAACAAAACCAGAAATCCAAAATATTAATTTACATTTAATGGTTTTAGTTACAAAGCCAATGAAGAAACCATAGTAGCTGTGACTTCCTGTACTGTTAAGAAAACTTAACTGTGAACAGAATTGCTGAAAGTAACTCTCTGGTGTGGGGCTTTAGTGCCATGTGTTACAGTGATACAAAGGTTATTTACAGATTCTTTTCGTCGAAAATTTTCAGCAAAACTGACACATTAAAGGCCGCCAATAGCCTCTCTAGTGGCATATACCGCGGTCTACTGTTTTTATTTTGCTTAAATCACCAACAGTAAACGACAGCTGGTCGTCTCTCTGGTGGTGATGCTGTCTTTCCTAGAAGCCTAATTTTCTGGCTTCCTAACCACACAAAATGGTCCACAGGTTCCTTTGCTGGTTTTCGTCTTTTCTCTGATACCTCAACAAGAGCTCCTAAGAGCCCAGTCCTGAGACAAACTTCATACTCTGGGCAGTTGCTTTGCAAGAAACATGCTGTTTAGTTCAAGTTGCCTGCCCACCTGGGAAACTTAAGAAAAATCCACACTATCAATTTTTTTCCAAAGGCCTAATTATTCAGTTCCAGAAATCTGAGTTTTAAGAAGAATAGTGGTTCTATTAGATAATAGAGTGAAGCATATTTCTGTCCCTGATCTTACTGTCTGCACTTAGTACCAACTGTAAAGTGTGTGCTCTGGGTTTATTTGTGTGTGACTTGGTCCTATAGAAGTCTAGATTGTTAGGTTGCTAATTGGATCTATCCATTAGATGTGTAATGAGATTTTCACTGTTGCATGTCAAAACTAATCAATGATAGTATCCCCACTTATTACTCAGTTTGTGGTAGTCTCTATAGCCTCCATTTTTCATTAAAGAATAAATATGCTTTATAGTTGCTAAAATAACAGTTTCTGGATGTGTAATTGATCTTCTTTCCACTCCAGCTCCATATCTGATTTATCAGATAATCCTGTCAGAATTCAAAATGTCCTCACAAAATATCCATATCTTTTTATCTCTTCTGCTATTGGCCATGTCGAGTAACTGTGATCTTTCTTTCTTTCTTTCTTTCTTTCTTTCTTTCTTTCTTTCTTTCTTTCTTTCTTTCTTTCTTTCTTTCTTCTTTCTTTTGTGCTCTCTCTCCCTCTTCTCTCGCTCTCTCATCCTTCTGGTCTAAGTTCAGCCAAGCAGCTAAGATGATTTTCTTAAAATAGAATTGTAAACTGAGTTGCACTTTGATAGCACATGTGCAGTAAATTCTACCCTCCTACAGATTCTAACAGTAAATTCTGAACACAAGAATCAAAGTAAATAAACAGAAAATAAAATTGTCCTTGAACTCTCAGATAAAAACGAAGGGGAAGACTGTGGGGAGAAATCCAAGCTTACAGAGGAAAGCTGGCCAACAGTAATTGCTTTGACTAAATGGAGAGTTTTCATCCAGATCCGACTATCAGCCTAGAGGGCTAAAACTTCCTGATACAACATGTGTCTTTCTGTGATACAGTGAAAGGAATATTTTAAGATGGAGGAAGCCGAAAGAGTCTAGCCTACTAGTGTATGGGAATGTACACAGGACTGGAAAAATACTTTGAAGAAATAGTGCATTTAAAATATGAAAAAAATATAATAATTTGGGAGTTACTTTAAAAAAAAATCTAACATCTGACTTCACGTGCCTCTGATTTTCCATTTCCTGGAAAATGACATTTTTCCAAAGACAAATCATTAACCTTCTCAAGTGAGCGCTGATGTCCCAACTTAAAACAGTGTCCTTATCGCCAGCTCCTTTTCCCGAAGTTTCTGTCCAAGTCACTAACCTTATCACCTTATAGCATTTCTGATACATCCTGTCTGGTGAAGACTTACTAAGCACAGATGTTAGAAATGAGGAGTTCTGTTCTCTTGTATCCCTCTCTTCCCAGGCCCAAAAGCAGCCTAGCACAAACCTAGTACTGAATAGGATTTGGTGGATCAATGAGCATCCATTAAGATATAGCCACGGAATGAACTTGAAAGCAACAGACAGACAACATATTCTCCTATAGACTCCATGAGTCTTATTCTGTAGACAATAAGCCTGTTACCTGTACTACAATTGGTCAGAGGCTGCTTTTCTCTGTCATAACCTTAGATCCATTGTGATTTCTTTAGACAGCTTGACTGAATTTCAGATGGTAAAGGTAAGAGTGTCACTGATGAATAGAGGTAACATTTTTCCCTCAGTCCCACTAGTGATTTTTCCAAGAGAATACTTTTCTTCTAACTATACTACAGGTGAGAAAAAAAATGAGGTCTTGGGAGGTTAAGTGGATTAGTAGATGGCAAATAGTGGTTATGACTCAGTCTGAATTCAGACACACATCCCTAAATAGAATGTTCACTCTATTAGGTTTCTATGTACTTAGTCATATTAATTAACTTGTTTTGAGATAGGGTCTTGCTGTACTGCCCAAGCTGACCTGAATCTGAAATCCTTTTGCCTTAGTCTTCTGTGTGAAGGAATTACAGACACGCACTGTCACACTCAGGTTGTTTAAAAGCAGCTTTGTTTTCAGAACATGATCTTCTAAGACTCTTCAAAGGGAAGTGAACTGCACCCCTCCGAACTAACAACAGGGTATATACC
Organism: Mus pahari; assembly: GCF_900095145.1. Classification (NCBI taxonomy): domain Eukaryota; kingdom Metazoa; phylum Chordata; class Mammalia; order Rodentia; family Muridae; genus Mus; species Mus pahari. The sequence goes on along the minus strand of NC_034608.1, from coordinate 56,033,191 downwards.
AAGTAATGAGCTGGCGGCAAGCCAACTGGGTCTTTGAGTTGAAGAACACCTGTCTATTTTCTCATAATATTCTAATGGATAATACCCATGATTTTCCCCACCATTAGTCATTTGAGAACTTACCAAATGAGAACTTACATTTTGGGCAGATTTCTGAATGAGCATTGGTTACTCTTGGCAATCAAGTGTGGTAAAAATAAGTAAGTAGTGCCAGTCTTGAGAATAGAGCTTCATATAAATCAATGTGATCAGTTGGCTTTAATAGCAAAAACTTCTGCACTGGCAATATACGGGTCTTCCTGTAGGTAAAACCGATGTACAGCACAATCACCTTGTATGTAAAAGGATGCAAATTTCAAGGTCTACATAAAATTTCAGAGGGGTGTTAATGAATGGTGATGTTGAAGGGTGACGACAATGGCTTTAGAACCAAGAATACTTTGAATTTAAAAGATAAGCTTCTGAGATTAAAGAATTAACTCTGTAGTAAAGAACTCATCTAACACACACAAGATTCTGTGTTCAATCCCTAGCACTAGAAAAAAACAGTAGAGAGAAAAAAAAAAAAAGGAATGATTTCTCCATATTGACTTCATAGTCATAGGAGGACAAGATAAGCATGTTCCTTCATCATTATCTTAGAAATTGTGCTGGAGAGGTAGGCAGCTGAGAGTTCTACATCTGGATCCACAGGCAGTAGGGAAAAAAAGTCACTGGGCATGACTTGGGCTTTTGAAAATCAAAAAGCTCATTTCCAGTAGCATACTTTCTCCAACAAGGCCATATCACTAAACCTTTCAATAATGCCACTCCCTGATAACCAAAGATTGAAGTCTATAAGCCTACAGGCGTCATTCTAATTCCGCCTACCACATACTACTAATTCATCTTGACTAACTTCATCTTTGCTTTTTCTCTAAGGTGCAACACCACCCACTAATATTCATCTTCTGCTTTCTCCTTTCGTAGATCCTGAAGCCATCCTTCTCTATCCCATTCCTGAGTTACCAGCATGAGTCCAGAGGGGCTTAGTCCTGATTCTAGAACCACTAAAGCTTACCTGCTTTTTCTGTCTCTCAAACGTCCACAATTTATTTTAAAACTATAGACTGGGTTTCTGGAAGAAGAGCCTGAGACACACTTTAGGAATACAAGACCTTTAGTGGGAATCAATATCTATCAAAGGAACCAGAAGCCAGCTGGATTAAAAGGATAAATTATAATGTGTTTCTGACATATCTTACTTGTAAGCATCATCTGTGAGAACGACTGCATTTGACTGACATATCTTCTCCCCTCTAGTCAAATGACAGAGTATTATCTTGGCTAAGGCAGCTTCCTGTATAGACTAACCTGAAAACAACTGACATTCTGGCCACTGATTCCACTGCCAAGATGAGCAACATATGTGGTCACACCTTGGCTATATTATTTTCACACACACACACACACACACACACACACACACACACACACACATTCACACACAATCAAACATATCAATCCATATTTTAGTTTA
>NC_034608.1:56007435-56031664 GCF_900095145.1 Mus pahari | reverse complement strand
CACACACACACACACACACACACACACACACACACACACACACACACACACCTTAGCAGATGATAATCAATAGTCCCTTTTCTTTCCTTGTCATAACATTCCTGGTTCTTCTGCCCTTTTGAGACTTCTCACATTTTCCCTATAGCCCTTTTATTCTGTTTTGTCTCTGTTTACTACAGTGCTTTCTTCAGCTCACCTCTTCCCATCTGTGTTGGCTGTCTGATGGAGCAGTATGGCCATGTACAGGGACCTTGAGAATTAGAGTCGAACCAAGAAAGAAGCTCTTTCCCAATGGTTGAGGATCTTAGGGAAAGTGTCTTCATTTTTAGCATCTTTATTAATAAAATTGATGTAATAACAGGCTAAAACAATAGGGAAAGAAAAGAAATAATAGATCTGCTATCCTGAAACAGTCAAGATTGGCTTAAGGATGTATAATATATATCCAAAACACTCACACACATAAAATATTAATATATGTATACATTATAAATGTATATTTATGTGTAAATACACATATAAATGCATATATATTAAAACAGAAGTAAAGGAACAGTGTATAAAGGCTTATGTATAAGACACTTGTTAAAACTAACAACTTGAACTTGATCCCCAGAGTAGAAGGAGAGTTCTGATTCAGACATGGTTTTCTCTCATCCTCAAGAGCACATCATGACACCCATGCACTATGGCAAGCACACATACACACATAAGCAAGTAAGTCGATGTAAAACTACTCCAAACTTAGAAACATTAATGTTTAATAGATTTATACTGAACAACCTAATAAAGGCATATCTGAAAGTTTTATATGACTGAGAAAAAGCAGAGAAATCTCCCAACTACCTGTCATATCTTTAAAGTCTTCTAAAATTTCTAGTGTTTAAAAATTTTTTTAAAAAAAATCATTTACTTCTGAAGGAAAATACCAGTTTATAGAACAATGTCTCAGATTCTTACCTAGGCAGTGATAGTGGTCAAATATAGATTCTTAAACTTCACTTTGGGGGATAGTGTTATGAATCAAAGGTTAAAAACAATGTCTACTCTTGCAGAGCACCTTCATTTGGTTATCAGTACCCACATAGTAGTTTACAACCATTGTAAACTTCACATCTAGAGAATCCAATGTCTTCTGACATCCATGGGCACCAGACATACATGTGGTTCACTGCAGAACATGAAAACGAAACCCTCAAACATAAAAAAATCTTTAAAAAAAAAATAAACACCTTTATGGTGAAACTCACAGAAGTATGTGACATAATCAAGAAGAGGGGAAAGTAACAAAAGCAAATGCTGCAGGCTACATCAGGTACAATGATCCTTACTTCCTCCACGGTGATGCTTATGAGCTCTTCTTCATGCACTAGTTTGCTACCTGTCCTATGTCTTGATTTTTTTAATTACAGCATAAAATATTCTTTTTTGTTTATTTTGCTTTGTTTTGTTTTTCGGTTTTTCGAGATAGGGTTTCTCTGTGTAGTCCTGGCTGTTCTGGAACTCACTCTTTAGACCAGGTTGGTCTCAAACTCAGAAATCCACCTGCATCTGCCTTTGCCTCCCAAGTACTGGGATTAAAGGCATGCGCTACCACTGCCTGGCGCCATTATTCTTTATGCATTACTATTTGAAAGAGATAATTTTTCTGAAGTACAAAATGATGCTCATCTCTGGATCAACCTTCATGAACTAGTTTATTTCTAAATACTGTGATCGTCATGTATAAATATGGCTGACTTTAGCATTGTGCTAGTCACATTTTGTTCCGGGGTTGGGGGGGGTGTATATGCAAAAGAGTGTTTGAAAGAAGAAAGATTTGTGTATGCCAATATATTCAGAAGGTCCATGATTTGTGGGTTCTATGGTTCTGGCCTTTGTGAATTTGTGCATCACTGAAGATGAAAATCATTCACCCAGGGAGGCCAGACAGCTAAGAGAGTGACAGGGAAGAAAGAGGAAGGGACAAGGAACATTCTTCCAGAGATTATGGTGCTTCCTCTAGGTTATTTCCATTCATTACTTTTCAAAAAAGTACCATCAAATATGAATCTATTAAGAATATAATTCACTGATTTGTTCACTCTAATTAATTCACTCTAATTCCTAACATTAGACCAGCACCTTCAGGATCCATTAATTTTCCCAAAGTTAATGCCATGTAACAACCAATCCTCAATATTTAAACCCTTGGTAGATATTTCATCTTTGATCCATACTATTTTATTCCTGATTCTCCTAAGCTTATGTCTACTTTACAATGCAAAATGTATCTATTGCATTTTTTTTGGAGTCCCTAAAAATTTTAACCATCCCAGCATTTCTCTGATGTTGAAATCCAAATTATCTTTTGAGAGTCAGCACAGTCCTCAGCTATGAGTCCTTATGGCATGAAATTCAGTTCAAGGACTTTAAGATGCACAGCTATAGGGATGACATGTGTCATTAGAAAACCAAGGAATGTCATCATAGACAGAAGATATGGCAACAAGTTGAGAACAAACCCATCAGGGCAAACATTTACTCTCCAGATGCCTCTCTGGTACCCAGAACAGGCTGTGTGCTCAAAAGAGTTTGGGCATCTCTGCATGGAATTACAGGATACAACCTGCATGGCCTTTCTACAGGCTTACTCTTGGCCTGGCAGAAACTTGAATTCCTGGCATCTCTGCTTTCTGTGGTTCCAATTTCATTTTACCTTTTGCCCACATGTTGCCCACATATTCTCCAAGTTGTTTCTTGAAGAGATCCCAACCCTGCTACCTATCAACTTGATTTCCAGGCTTTTCTCTGAAATTTGGATAAATAGTTCTGTCACTTATAATACTTGCCATTCCATGTGCCTTCACGAAAGCATCATAGAATACCAAACTCTTCTTGCAACACAAGACATAGCAAAACACCTTTGGAACATGGCTGTACTAGCCCCTGTGTGTCTAGGCAGATGAACATGGAGGAATACTTCCATATATGGTTCTGTGCTGCTATGCCTTAGAGCTCAGTTCAAACTCTTTTCAATGAGATAAAAACCTATGGCTCCCTTAAGTTTGCAAATAATAGTTGGCTGGAATGTTAAGTAAACTCTTGAGATGACATTGGGGCATCTTTCTTACTATTTTTATGAGAAGATCTGGGCTTTATTTTATTAACTTTAAAAACATCTTTTAACAACGCATCCTTAATTCCTTAATTGGCTCTAACTTTACTGGTACTCCTTTTCCGGGGAAACTATGAGACTTTCCTTTATTATTTAATTCTCAGTGATTGCTACAAGCCTGGTTTAAATCAGTAAATAACCACACACCATCCCAATGATTATCTGTCTTGAAATTCTTATGGTATAACAGTTAGTGCATGATTTTTAAGTTCACATTTCCACTGGGTTTGATGGTGGCTCTTTATGGGAATATCACACACATGGCCTCCACTCTAATTCCTAACATAATCCATAATCCTATATGAAGCCTTTGAATATATTTACTGTCCATTTTCTGGTCTCCTGAGCTCTCACCAGGCAGAATTTCCCATTAGGCTGTGCTTACAGCACTGTGAGAACTGGTCCAATTGGCTTCTCACAACTCTCCAAACCCTTCCAAATGTCTGGTTCTTATATCTTCAGAGCTGCACCACCACAAACAGTTAAAAAAAAAAACAATCCACTTGTGTGTTGATTTCTTTCTTTTTATTTCATTTTGACAAATGTATCTAACTGGAAACACAGAAAGAGGGATATGGTCTTTGACTACCAGTTTCAGAGGCTGTGTTTCTGTGGCTCTGAGCCTGTGGTGAGACAGATTGCTCCCATAGGCAGTGTGCCATAAGTGCCTGACTTCCTTCAAGGGGGGTTTTCCTCCTACTTTTCACCATCTCCCAATATGGCCACCATATTGTGGACCCATCAAAAACTTAATCCATTGCCTAGTCAGACCCCCCCTCATGTTTTCATCTTTTTCCCAGAAGCATGTCATCAAGCAATCAAATTCCCAACATGTGAAGAAAATATGGGGCTAGCATTAGGAGGCTGGGATTTCGTTTCTGAGCTATCAGAACTTAGAGTCCAGAATCTCAGTTGACCAGTTATGAAGTGTTCAACAATTAGCTTCAACTTTTCCTCTCCAGTTTCTTCATCTAGAAGATCGAGATAATACTCCATCATGGAGAGACATAGGTAATATATTATGTACTTATGTAAAGTCTTTAGACAGTGTTTGGACTGCATAAAAGATTTTAAACTGCTTGTTGTTAACAAATAGTAGCTACAGATACTCAATACAGGTATCATCAGACGTAGTAGCATTTTATCAAGGTCTCAAAATATATAATTTCGTATTGAAGTAAAGCAAATAGGAATCATCTCCCAATAGAATATCATCATATAGTTTTAAGCACTAGCCAATTATGCCAAAGGAGCTTCAGAACATTAGCATAAGTCCTATTTGTCTTAGTTATGACTTCTATTGCTCTGAAGAGACACCATGACCATGGTAAATCAGAGAGAGAGAGAGAGAGAGAGAGAGAGAGAGAGAGAGAGAGAGANGAGAGAGAGAGAGAGAGAGAGAGAGAGAGAGAGAGAGAGAGAGAGAGAGAGATTGAGATTTAATTCAGGGTGTTTTAAAGTTCAAATGTTTGTGCATTATTGTCAAGAAACAAAGTATGGCAGCATGCAGGCAGACATGGTGTAGGAAAGGTAGTTGAGAGTTCTACATCTGGATTCTCAGGCAGCAGGAAGAGCAAGTGAGCTACAAAGCCTGGCTTGAGCTTCTGAGACCACATAACCCACTCTCTAGCGATTTATCTTCTACAACAAAGCAGCACCTCCTCCAATAAGGTCACACTTCCTGAGAGTGCCACCCCCTGTGGACCTATGGGGACCATTTTTTTAATCAAACAACCACACTAACTTAATAACAGAAGTACAGTCACAATTTTTAAATCTTTATTCTTTCATGATGCACATTAGTATTTTGTACACATTTGTATTTAGTCATGCTTAATATAGTATTTTACCTTGTGGACAGGGTGGGTTAATAATGAATTATCTTTTAAAGACATTGCAAAATTATGATAAATAGGTTTTCTGCTCATATTATCTCCAGTGGCATTTTATGTGATTGTGTAAGCGTATTGGAGTTACCCTTTGAGGGTGTACTTTTCAAGTCTTGATTTCTTTATTCTCCAGTTGTATGCATACATGCCGAGGAAATTAGGCAGGAAAGCCAAGAGACATCTTGAGCAACCTAAATACTCATTAATAACTTCACAGTGGGTACTTCCTAATAACAAACATAAAAAGTCCCTTGCATTTTTACGAGTGAACAACACTACACATACCTCTGTTAATATCAGGAGTCTGCCGTGAAGAGCTGGCCCTCTCAGGTAGTGACAAGATAATAAAAGAATTACTGCTTGATTTATTGCCTCAAGTTCCAAGTTACTAATTAGTAATTTCAGGTTTTTGGCCTTCCCATCTTATGTTTTATTTTCCAGCCAAATAAAAGAGAGAGGAATTGGGTGAAGACAAACTAGAAATAAAGACCTCGCTCGGTCCTTTTCATGTGTAATAATGTAAGAAATCTGGTGCCTCTGGGTGCTGTAAATCTGCATCTGCTGCAAACATAAGCTCAGTCTTCATTGTGACTGTCATCTCCCAACATGATAGATTTGAAGGATGCTGAACTATATGCTGTATACCCAAGTGTGCATCTAGGCTGAGAGCTTTTAGTTCTTGGGAAAGCTCTAAATTTAAAGTTTGTGTTTCCTTCCAGGTGCTAGAGATAAAAATGAGGCTACAAGCCTTACCCTGAGGCCTTGTACTGATACCAGTCTGTGGGAAATTATCTTATGAACTAAGTCTCCCAACAGGTAGAGCTAGCAACCCTAAAAATTTCTGGAATCAAAGAGTGATGTCTGCTTCTCTCTATAGGATACCCATGATGGGGTTCTTGGAAGGTACTTTTTGTTATATTTCCTTTCCTCAAATTGTACTTGGAGTCTCATTGCGAGTAATAATGTATAAAATCGCCTAAACTGGCCATTTAGTAAGATGGTTTGCTAGAATAATGAAAATGTATGCATTACTATTTCTTCTGTTACTTACTTTAACATTCAAGTGTTCTCAATCTCCACTCACGTAAAAGGTAGCAAGAATCAAGGAATGAGACTTCCCCCTACACTCTTACCACCCTTGCTTCTCTTCAGTATCTAAATCTACTGAGATAATCTAGTAACTCTGGAGATCAAAAACCTAGGAAAGGAGTCAGGAGCCAGAGGCGCAAGCATCACCAACAGAATACAAGGGATAGAAGAAAGAATCTCAGGTGCAGAGGATACCATAGAAAACATTGACACAACAATTAAAGAAAATGGAAAATGCAAAAAGATACTAACCCAAAATGTTCAGGAAATCCAGGACACAATGAGAAGACCAAACCTAAAGATAATAGGTATAGACAAGAAGGATTTCCAACTTAAAGGGCCAGTAAATATCTTCAACAAAATTATAGAAGAAAACTTACTTAACCTAAAGAAAGAGATGCACATGAACATACAAGAAGCCTACAGAACTCCAAATAGTTTGGACCAGAAAAGAAATTCCTCAAGTCATATAATAATCAAAACACCAAATGCACAAAACAAAGAATGAATATTAAAAGCAGTAAGGGAATAGGTCAAGTAGCATATAAAGGCAGACCTATCAGAATTACACCTGACTTCTCCCCAGAGACTATGGAAGCCAGAATATCCTGGACAGATGTCATACAGACCCGAAGAGAACACAAACGCCAGCCAGGTTAGTATACCCAGAAAAACTCTCAATTACCATAGATGGAGAAACCAAGGTATTCTATTATTCTATGACAAAAACCAAGTTTACACAATATCTTTCCACAAATCCAGCCCTTCAAAGGATAATAAATGGAAAACTGTAACACAAAACCAAAGATGAAAACCATATAGATTCTCCTAAACCTCTCACCAGGTTAGACTTGTCCAAGCATAGTTATTCATTCTGATTGTCCTTCATGCTGACAGCTTGCCAGATGCAAGGGAGAATTGTCTCATCAGAAGTTGAATTCAGTATGCTAGTACCTCCTCTTCTTTTGACAGGCTTGCCATAAAAAGCAATCAAAAATTTCCGAGGCCCTTCTATTAATGGGCCCATGATGGCACTTTAAAGGGCCCATCCTCCATGTTAAGTATTCTATAAGATAATTTCTTCTACATTTTTTGTCCCTAGAAACAATGCTAGATTTGTTCTTCTATAATTTGTAATGCTCACCTTTAGAAACATTCAGAGACACTCTCTGTAAATTACTTAATAAAGGACTGAGATGTAATTTATCTGAACCAAGAAATTTGAACTCACTGTTCACAGAAAGAGAAAACAAATGAGCAGAATATCATAAGAAACAGGATCTGCCCAATGCTACCAATGCACGACTTTGCCTAATATTTGTTCTGGGAATAGATAAAGAATACTTTCAAAGATCAGAGGTAGATAGTTCTGTTCTAAGTTTTAACTGCTCTACCTATAACCCTCCTTGAGCTTTAGAATATTACTGGTACATTCAATAATTTTCAGTAGCGTTTAATAATTTATTACATTCCTGCAAAGCACATCTATTACTTTTAGGGGTCTCTAAAGCTAGACTCAGTTTATAATATTAAATATTCTTTCTATTATCTCACTCAGAACAAACATCTGATTCAGGACATTGGCATATGGCATATGCTTTCTTTCTCCTGTCTGCAAGAATTGTCATGATTTTAAATTCATAAATTTACCTCTACAAATTTCCCAATAATTCCCTTTTATCTCTATGTTAATGGTCTCTGTATTCTTCAATGTTACCTTATGTATATCTTTTGTAAAGGCTCACAATCACTTTTCTGCAAAGGTTTTTATGTATCAAGCATTAATCATCCTTCATGATAGTATGCTAGTATGCTTTAATATTAATAAATTTTGTTGCCTCATCCCCCTGATGTTACGTTTAATTTGAGTGTGTCTTTGTGTAACTAGCTTTGTGATTAATTTTACTATCAATTCAATAATAATTTATTATAGCATATGCAGTCCTAATATTTCTCTCATACTCAACAATACTTAGCACAGAGCAAACTTGACTATTAAGTTTTCAGGAAGTACTCAGAATTGAGTTCTGACCAACTTCAGTAATTTTGTACAATCAGTTATATAACAAGATCCCACTGAGTAATCACTACACCAAGGATTGGTTAAAATCTCAAGCTAGCTCTCTCCCTCTCTCTCTCCCTCTCCTTCCTCTCCTCTCTCCATCTCTTCATCTCTCCATAGTTGACTCTATACTCTCTCTTGCTTCTTCCCTGCCTTCCTCTCCCTCTTGTGTATTCATTCTTTAAGTTTTTAAAATTACATTTATTTATTTTTGTATGTATGAACATGAACCATAGAAAACATGATAAGGAGCTGGTTTTTTATTTCTTCCACTTCATGGCTACCAGGATTCAAATTTTAGGTCTTCTGTCTTGGGGTCATGTACCTTTACATAATTACCAGACGTTGGAATTTTTTTTTTTTTTTTTTTTTTTTTTGGTTTTTCGAGACAGGGTTTCTCTGTATAGCCCTGGCTGTCCTGGAACTCACTCTGTAGGCCAGGCTGGCCTCGAACTCAGAAGTCCACCTGCCTCTGCCTCCCAAGTGCTAGGATTAAAGGCTTGCGCCACCACCACCCAACCAGGAAGATTTTTTTTTTTTTTTATGAAGCAACTTTTTAGATAATTAAAACAGATGAAGCAAAATGGTATTCCGTTTGAACATTAGTATATACTTTTGGTGCAATTCCTGGGCAAATAAATATTGTGAGTGAGGCAGTGGTGGTGCACGCCTTTAATCCCAGCACTTGGGGAGCAGAGGCGGGCAGATTTCTGAGTTCGAGGTCAGCCTGAGTGAGTTCCAGAACCGCCAGGACTATACAGAGAAACCCTGTGTTGAAAAACCAATAAATAAATAAATAAATAAATAAATAAATAAATAAATAAATATTGTGGACTTCAACAAGTCAAATCTATTTGAGAGTGCATAAGCACCAGATCCTCAAAAAAGAAAATGAACTAACTTATTAGTAAATACATATTTATGATCGATGCCCTGTGTGATAGAATTTAAATACTCAGTAATTAAATGCATTTTTTTTATGGAAAACTGCAGGCTTCTTATTTCCGCAGGTGGCTAATATAGTCAGATTTGTTATTTTGTTTTATTTCTGCAATGAATAAAATAGTGAAATATAAAATACAGCACCAATCCACTTGAGTAATTTGAATCTTCCTAGATGTATGTGAGTAAAAGGTTTCGTTATTGTTTTATCATGAAGATTTTTATTAATACTATACCCACTATAACAGAGTCTATGGAAAAGTCAATTCCTAAATTAAGTTCTTAATTTATTAATATTGATTAGGGAAATATATTTCATCCATAATGTAGTAAGTAACAATACACAAATTCTTTAGATGAGTCCCAAGGTATAGATAATGTGCAGTGTTGTAATATAGGGATGTTATTACACAAATTCCTCCAATGTATAGACACTGCTCCAAGTATTTTGGGGGGGACTGATTTCAGTTAATCCTAACAATTTTCTAATAACAGATAACCTTAATATGAGGAAACTAAGACACAGAGGCTGAGGTAGCTCTTTAATGTTGTAATTCTAATAACAGGAAATTTAGATTTTTGACCCTAGGAACTGGCTCCAAATTCTGTGCTCTACTCTACTGTACTGCCCCAGCATTATATGCTGCTAGCAATAAAACTAAATGATTGATGACTAATATCAAATCACAAGAAGAAAATTCTCACATCAGGGTTTATAATCAATTTACCTTGATTTATTACAGGACCATGCACATGATAGGTACACAATAAATATGTTGATTAAAATATTACATTTGCCCCTGTATTTTATAGATTAAAATACTAAAATTATACATTTATTAAAAATCATTTAAATTATTAAATATTGTGCTGATTTAACTCTAAAATTAACATGTCTGGTAAAGTTACAATGTCTTCCCATTCATGCCAGCAAGAGGTCAGTGAGGGAGTCATTGTCAGATGATAGAGTACAGTAGACTACAGAAACAACTGATGTCAACATTCACAGAAAGTTTAAGAATTTCACCGAGAGAGGGAGGGGATATTATTATCATTACTATAAAACAGGATGCTCACCGTCATCTATAGAATAGAACACAGGGCTCCCAATGGAGGAGCTAGAGAAAGTACCCAAGGAGCTGAAGGGGTCTGCAACCCTATAGGTGGAACCACAATATGAACTAATCAGTACCCTCAGAGCTCATGTCTCTAGCTGCATAGGTAGTAGAAGATGGCCTAGTTGGCCATCATTGGGAAGAGAGGCCCCTTGGTCTTGCAAACTTTATACGCCCCAGTACAGGGGATCTCCAGGGCCAAGAAGTGGGAGTCGGTGAGTAGGGGAGTGGGGAGGGGGAGGGTATAGGAGACTTTTGGGATAGCATTTGAAATGTAAATGAAGAAAATATCTAATAAAAAAAAGTTTAAAAAAAAAACAGGAAGCATTACCAGTACTATGAATAGCACAGAGGTGACAAAAATCTCAAGTGGAAGGCTACTTTAGATAACTGAGATTCCAAAGCAGAGGATCATCAGGGATTTTAACCATAGGAAGTATGACATATAAATCCCCAGGGATACAAGAACACTGCATCCCATTTAAAGAGCACCATTTAAAACCATAATGTGTCTTACATTACACACGATTTTGGAAACAATGGGGTAAAGCAAATGGGTTTAAGGCAGCAACATTCTCTATTAACAATATGTTTCTACTGATTTTCTATTGGAGATATTATTTGAATTCCCAGAGGCCCCCAACCCTAATAAGCTGCCATTTTAAAAGGGTTATTTTATTTATTTACATTTCATTACATTATCCCCCTTCACACTTTCCCCTCCATAAGCCCCTACCTACCCTCTCATACCTCCCCTTTGCCTCAACAAGAGTGCTTCCCCCACCCACCAACCCATTCTTCAGTGCCATAGCATTCTCCTTCACTGGAAACCTCCACAGGACAAAAGGACTCCCCTTCTGGTGATGCCTGATAAGGCCATCCTCTGCTCCATATGCAGCTGGAGTCATGTGTCCTCCCATGTGGACTCTTTGGTTGGTGGTTTAGTTCCCCGGAGCTCTAGGGGATCTGGTTGGCTAATACTTTTGTTGTTCCTATGGGGTCCCAAACCCCTTCAGCTCCTTCAGTACTTACCCTAACTTCTCCATTGGGGTCCCCACTCTTCAGTCAGATGTTTGTTTGGCTGTGTGCATCCACATCTGGCAGAGCTTCTCAGGGAACAGCTTTACCAGGCTCCTGTTGGCAATCAACAAGCTGCCATTTGATGCATTATTGCCATTCATTGAAGAGCTACTGGTTAAAAATATAAACAGCTTTTCTACATGAGAAATTAAGGCAGAAAATGATAGAACAGAATACATGAATGATGTCATCCTCTGTCCTCCACAGGTGCACACACCCACATGCATATGTACATACATGTATATACCCCATACAAAGTGTTATTTAAAAAATAAATATTCTAAGATATAACAGTAGTTATAAAATAGACTTAATGGTAAAATAAACATAGAGCATAACTGTAAATTGTGAGCCTGTAACTTTATTCCTTTGAGACAGGACATCACACTGAACCTAAAGCTCAATGATCACATAGGCAGGTTGGTCAGCAAGCTCCTAAAAATCTACTTGTCTCTGTGTCTTGCCCAGTTCTAGAGTTATTGGCCAAGGTTTATGCATCAGTGCTGAAGACTGAAATTCAAGACCTCACAATTACCCAGTAAGTAATGTCACCCTGTGGCATCTCCCAGCCTGAGAATATTCCTTTAACAGCAAAATAACTGCATTATAACCAAATCATCTTTTTCAAACTTTTACCATTGATGAGTATTTGTTGTGTGACTAACTTTTTATAGGAAGATACAGCACAAACACATCTACACACCCCAGATACATCTACAACAGAGCTCCTTATTGCCAAAGTTCAACTTGGTAAACCACTGAGTTTTATTGTTACTTACAGTAATATGGATGAGGGGTTACAGGAATGGAAGTGACTCAAAGTCAACTATATCACCAGAGCCCATCCATGCATGGGTGACAGCAGCTCACAAAAGGTGAAAATCTAGAGCATGCTGCACAGCCTACAGGACACTCAACTGGTTGGAGGGCATCCTTTGCAGGCAGCTCAGACAGTCAACTCCTTCTAAGGAGCTAAATTGTCTCTGTTTCTTCTAGGCCAGCATGGCTTGTCTGAGAGTGGGTCCTAAATATCTTTACTGCTTATGTTTGGGATGGAAGGGCCTAGTGAATTTGATCAGTTTTGGGAACTTCCTGAAGCTCTTTTGAGTTGTTTACTTTATGTCTTAAGGAAATTCCCTGAGGAATGGAATGTTTTGGTCTCAGAGCAAACTGGTACACCACATTGTTTAAATCCTTCAGTTAGATACTGACTACCAAAGCATCGCCTCTACCCCCCCCGCCGCCCCCAGTTTTCTGTTTGAGAGTCTTTTGAACCTTTTAGTCTACAATGCTCCAGCAAAAGGAGTAGTTTTTCCTTCATGGCTTTTTATTTATGGCAATAAATATATTTAAAAACATGTACTTTAATGCTGACAATAAAATCAAAACTTGTCCGCTGAGTTGGATATCCTCAAAACCAATGAAAGTAGTCTTACATCCTGTGCATTGATTCTTTGGAAAATAAAAAATAATGCAAATCAAGGAAAGGAGAAAACCTGAGAAAATATTTTAATGTATTATCATTGAAGAGATCAACAGAAAGTTCTCTGTTCATCAAATTGCTAGATTTTTTCCCCTATGACAGAAGTCAGTAACTTAACAATTAGCTTGTCCAGTTCAAGTGGCAGAAATGGTCTACCCATGCAAATGTGGCAGCTGTCAATGACACTTTTATCCAAGAGCACTCTTTAAACCTTTACAGCCTAGAACTGTACATTTTAAGAGTTGTCTGTGAATCCCGCCACTTTTTCCTTACCTCTTTTGCCACATCCGGCTCTTCCCTTCTTCTCAAATGGAATTCCCCTGCTGGTCACACCTCTACTTACTTGCTGTTGACTGGCTTCTTTGGGTGCACTCTTTTTTTTTTCTTATAAGAACAACCTTTAATTGGGCTGGCTTATAGGTTAAGAGGTTGAGGCAAATATTATCATCAAGGGTTCACTCTTAAAACACCTGGTACTTGTCATACTCTGCCAATTCTCAGCATACTATGTAGTTTCTGTTCTCTCTACAGCTGTGTAAAGCCCTAGGACTAATTTCTAGTCTAAGAGATGAGGGCTGAATTGCTGTCACCAACTCCAGCCTGACACTCCTGGCTTTTGTGGTGGTATCCCATGCTTATTCTTTGCTTCTTTCTTTACTGAATCCAGGAAGAAATTTTAGTGAGTAGCATTGAAGCAGGAGATTGGGGAAGGAAGGGTATATGGTTAGAGACACTTAAAGAAAAGACTATTTGGTCAGTGGCCCAGCTCCCCAAGGTATCTGTAATACATGACAAGAAAGAATGAAACAGAAACACTTTATCATACATCTGGAGGTCAGGAGTAGTTTGTAGGAGCTTGCTCTCTACTGCACTTAATAAAACTACATAATCCATTGGTCTAAAATGTTACAAGACAGCAATCCCATATAGCTAAGCTTATTCATACTTCTAAGTGATTCTCTTATTTCTTCTCTCCTTCCAATGCCCAGTCCCTGAACCTCATTCTATTTCTGACATCCTACTTTGTAATAGAGAATACCGGCATAATCCAGAGAGAACTAAAGGTTCAGACCACCACGCCATTTTTCCTTCTCCAGAATCTGTGTTCTTCTTCCTGCTGCTGGTCTTCCTACATCCCCAATTCCCGCTCTATGGTTAAAGCATGTTGTCCTGTCATTACTCTGGCTTTCTTTCCACATTCATCTTCTTGCTAAAACATTTTCAACCAATCTGAATTTTATTCCTTTTATTTCACCATTTTTTTTAAAAAAAATATTCTGCTAAAATATGGGTGCTTATTGACTCTAGTTCATCTCTTTACAATTTTTTAAAAAACTATAATAGTCAATACCATATGATGCAGTAAATGGACAGGAAAGGACTATTTAGCCATATACTTCCTAAGACAGACTACAGTGTGTATCAGAGTCACTGGAGATTTAAGTAAAATGAACTCCATGAATCCACCCCAAGGTTCCTTATTCATTAGTCAAGGGTGTAATGCAAGCCTACAGTTTCCAAGCTTCCCAGTAATATAGTTTGTGGTTCCAAGAGCATATTGGAGACTCGCTATCCGAGGCTCACCACTAAAAGATCGTAGGAACAGAGACCACACTGGGAATATGAACGAAGCTCGGAATCTCAGACTTTATACTCAAAATACTTTATTACTATATGTATTTTAACTGGGTGATTTAGCAGGGTGCATTTAACGGGAGGTTTTCATGAATATTAGTTTTGAAAAGTTGATGTCTGTGATCTATGATCCCATTGAAAATCTCCCTAACACATGAAATAGATAGATGCTTTCTCTAGAAGACTAGGGAAATCTTGTACTGGGAAGAATAAAGAGAGCCAAATTTGAGCAATATAAAACAACCGTTTTATATTGTATACATTTTTATACAATTTATATACACATACATGTACATATATATCTCCTCGGTTTGAATATAGTTGGTACGTGGAAGGTGACACTATTAAGAGATGTGGTCTTGCTGGAGTAAGAAATGGCCTTGTTGGAAGAAGTGAGTCACTGGGGGTTGCGGGGGGGGGGGTGCCTTTGAGGTCTTAGGCTTAAGCGCCACCCAATGCAGAAGAGACCCTCCTCCTGGCTGCCTACTGAAAAGATTATCCCGCTGCTGCCTTCAGATGAAGATGATAGACCTCCTAGCTCCTCCAGCACCATGTCTACAAGTATGCTACCATGCTTTGATGATAATGGACTGAACTCTGAAACTGTAAGCCAGCCCTAATTAAGTGTTTGCTTTTATAAGAGTTGCTTTGGTCATAGTATCTCTCGTCATATCAATAAAACCCAGACTTATCTGTCTGTCTATCTATCTGTCTATCTATCTATCTATTGTTTCCAGGAAAGAAAATATTATCATATATCTGCAGTGGGTCAAGGCAACTATCAGCCTTTCAGCTTGGAGGTGGCTACAGGTTCATCCAACACCAGCTGCCTGCACCATGGCACCCAACTTTGACCTGAATAAGATCAAAGTCACATATCTGATACGAGCTTTGTGCCACAACCAAGATTGATACCCAAGGGTCTGTCTCAAGGTCTGAGGATGACAGTGATACTGACCATCCTCTAGGTACCTTCTGCCTCTGGCCTCAGCATCAAAGTCCTCAAGAAGCTTCCAATACACAGAAGGAAGAAAAAACATCAAACACAGTGGAAATAACATTTTTGAGGGGATTGTCAACCTTGCCAGATGAAGTGCTGGCCAAAGAACTTTGTGTCACTATGAAGGAGGTCTTGGATGTGGCATTGTCCATGGGCTACAATGTGGATGGTCACTACCCTCATGACATCCTAATAATGACAGCAGTAGTTCAATACAATTCTCAGATCATTAAGAAGTGACAAAGATGATCTTAATAAAAGATCATCTGACAATATACCCCCTTAAAAAAATTTATCATTTAAAAAGACAACTTTTTCAGGTAAAGAAATTAAAAATCACCAAAAGCTCCATAACCCTAAAAACATAAGACCGAGAAAGGCCTAATATGAGTCAAACACCCCAGCCTACACATGCCCAAAATGAATAAGCCATCAAGCAAATGTCCAGTAGCTTTATAACTCCTAGTTCCAGTATGATAACTCCTAGGGAGCAAGAGAGACTTTTACACGATCTGCTTTTGTTTTCTACATTATTAGCTTAATGGAAGAAGAAATAACAAAAGTGCAATAGGGACAGATGACAATGAATAACTTTTGCATGATTGCTTAAGCCAAAGGCCAAGGACAGAAATGGCTAAAGATACACAAAGAAAAATGTTTTTGACCCCTGTAGTTTCTCTCTAGTAAAAGAAAAAACTCTGTGGATGATGAAAAATGCAGCAACATAATAAGAAACTGAAAACATCGAAGTAAGGGTATCCATTTCATCCACTGTCACTCAAGATATACTATCTCTTAAGCCAATTATGTACTCATTATGTTTAATAGCCTAAGATAAAATGTCGTGTTAAAATAACAATGAAACAAAATTTATGATAAGTCTATGCAAACATTAAGTCCCTTGAGGAACACATTTTGCCTAGTAGAAATATGTGCAAAGAGGAGGTTAATTGCTGTGTAAACAATACTATTCTAATACAAGTGAGAAAACAAAATATCCCTAATCTTTTGAAATCCATGGATTAGTATTTAAATAACATATTCAAGAGTTAGATGTAGGAAGTTTTAAAGTAAAAATAGTATAAACATTTTTCATATTTCCCACCTATATTTTTTATTTCAATCTGGCATAAGAAGTATGTAGTTTGATTGCATGTTTTAATGTCATAGATAATTTTTGGTTCTCATTGATTTTTTTAATTGTGTGATATATATATATATATATATATATATATATATATATATATATATATGGTTTGTGATCATATATTTGCCCCTCCTCTGGCTCCCGCCCCCATTCTTCCTCACCTCTCTACCTACCAAACTTCTAGATCTCTCTCTCTCTCTCTCTCTCTCTCTCTCTCTCTCTCCTCTCTCCCTCTGTCTTTTTGAATGTCTGTCTGTCTCCCAGGTGCTGGGACTAGAGACATGTATCAAGATTAGGACATGGATATCAAGATATCAGGAGGAGCAAAGTCTTTTGAGTTGTCAGTTTCATTTTCATAAAGTTATGGACCTTGAATGACATCTGTATAAACTGATTTCATTAATTTCACAAACTTAAGCCCTAATTCCCAATGGGATTAAATTTAAAGACGGGCCTGTATACTAATTAAGGCTAGGTGAATTGGTCACAGAGTAGAGCAGTTGTGATGGGCATGAATCCCCATGAGAGGAGGTATCAGAGCATCTTCATCTAGTACCTCTCTCCCAGCATCCCTAGAACTCTCATTAAAAGTTATGTGTATTAAGATATCCAATTCAGCATGTACATGCCTGTGTGTTTGTTTGTGTGTGTTTCTGTCGCTGAGCTTCTATGTACTTGAAATTTCTATTTCATAAACCTTAGTATTCCTTCAAATGTGCCAAGCATACTCAGACCTTCCCACCTTTGCTAGAGTAAAAATGTTGTCTGTAACCTAACAGATAATGACATTTTTATTGTTTGTTTGTTTTGGTTTTGTTTTTTTGTTGTTGTTGTTGTTGGTTTTGCTTATTCACTTTATATCCTGATCACTGCACCCTCCCAGTCACCCTCTCCCACAATCCTTCTCCCATACCCCCTAGTCTTGTGAACAGGTGCCTCTCTAGGTACACCCCCAGCCCTGGCACTTCAAATCTCTGCAAGGATAGGTGTTTCCTCTACCACTGAGGCCAGACAAGGCAGCCCTAATAGAAGAACATATCCTATGTACAGTTAACAGCTTTTGGGATAGTCCCCACTCCAGTTGTTTGGGAACTACCTGAAGACCAAGCTGTACATCTGCTACATATGATCTTGGAAGCTTAAGTACAGCCTGTGTATGTTCTTTGGTTGGAGGTTCAGACTCTGAGAGCCACAAGGGTCCAAGTTAGTTGATTCTATTGTCTTCCTGTGGAGTTCCTATTTCCTTTGGGGCCCACAATCCTTCCTCTATTCTTCTATAAGAGTCTCCAAGCTCCATCCACTGTTTGGTTGTGAGTATCTCTGTCTGAGTCTGCTGCTGGGTGGAGCCTCTTAAAGGACAACTTGCTCCTGTCTGCAGGCATAACAAAGTATCAAAAATAGTGTCAGGGACTGGTGCTTGCCCATGAGATGGGTCTCAAGCTGGACCAGTTATTGGTTGGCCATTCTCTCAGTCTCTGCTCCCTCCCCCATGACTGCCCTGTAGACAGGATACATTTTAGGATGAAAGTTTTGTGTGTGGATTGGTGTCCCTGCTGCTCCACTGGGATTCCTGTCTGGCTACAGAAGATAACCTCTTCAGGTTTCATATCCCCAGTTCTATGTAGTGGGTCATAGCAAAGCTCATCCTCATTGATTCTTAGGGGAATCCTTATCGCAGGTGTCTGTCTCATCCTGGAGATGTCCCTCACCTCTTCACCCATCAGTTGCAGATTTCCATTTTCTTAGCCATCTCTTCTGTCCTTCCCCACACCTGATCTTGAACTCCATATTCTACTCCCTATACCCCTCCCTCCCATCCTGCTCTATGACTGATTAAATTTTCCTTCTAAGTGAGATTCAAGAGTCCTTGACAGTGCCTTCCTTCTTGCTTAGTTTCTTTGGGTCTGAGGTGTGAAATTTATGACTAATACCCACTTATAAGTGAATAAATACCATTCATGTCTTTGGGGATTGACTTACCTCCCTCAGGATGATATTCTCAAAATTCCATTCATTTGCCAGCAAAATCCATGATGTCTTGGTTTTGAATAGCTGAATAGTATTCCATTGTATAGTTGCAACACATTTTCTTTATCCATTCTTCTGTTGAGGGATATCTACATTGTTTTCAGTTTCTGGCTATTACAAATAAAGCTGCTATGAACATAGTTAAGCAAGTGTTTTGTGGGATGTTGGAGCATCCGTTGGTATGTGTCCAGGACTAATATAGCTGGGTCTTGAGGTAGAATTATCCCAGTTTTTGTTGTTGTTGTTTAGAAAATGCTAAATTGATTTCCAAAGTGGTTGTAAAAGTTTGCACTCCCACCAGCAATAAAGAAGTGTTCTCCTTACATCATTACCAGCATGTGCTATCTCTTGGTTTTTGATCTTAACCATTCTGATGGGTGTAAGGTGGAATCTCAGAGGCATTTTAATTTGCATTTGCCTGATAATTAAGTACTTTGAACATTTCTTTAAGTGCTTCCCAGACATTTGAGATTCCTCTGTTGAACATTTTGTTTAGTTCTGTACCCCATTTTTGAATTTGTTATTTGTGTTGTGTTTGTGTACCCACTTGAACTCTTTGTATGCTGTGGATATTAGTCTTCTGTCAGATGTAGGATTGATGAAGACCCTTTCCCACTCTGCAGGCTGCCAATTTGCCTATTGACAGAAGCTTTGCAGTTTCATGAGGTCCCATTTAACAATCATTGGTTTTTGAGCCTGAGCCATTGGTGTTCTGTTCAGGAAATTGTCTCCTGTACCAATGCATTCAGGAACATTACCTACTTTCTCTTTTATGAGATTTTAGTGTATCTAGTTTTATGTTGAGGACTTGATCCACCTGGACTTGAGTTTTGTGCAAGTTGGTAAATATGGATCTATTTTCATTTTCACATATAAACATCCAGTTAGTGCATCACGATTTGTTGAAGATGCTTTCATTTTCCATTGCACGGTTCATCAAAATTCAAGTGTCCATAGGTGTACGGAATTATCTCAGGGTCTTCAATTAGATTCCATTGATCAGCTTGTCTGTTTCTGAATCAGTCAGGTGCCTTATTGGGTGATGACTAATAACGTCATTGTAACTGCTGATGCATTTGTTATAATTTTCTTCATAGTAATATCAATAATAATTGGAGGCTTTAGAAACTGACGTCTCATTGCACTGTAATACAGCTTAAGGTCAGGGATAGTGATTCCTCCTGAAGTTCTTGTATTGTTCAGGATTGTTTGGGCTCCCCTGATTCTTTTTGTTTTTACATATGAAGTTGGGAATTGCTCTTTCCATGTCTGTGAAGAATTGTGTTGCAATTTTGATGAGAATTGCATTGAATCTGTAAGATGGATAAGTTCACTATGTTAATTCTATCTATCTATGAGCATGGGAGATATTTCAGTCTTCTGATATCTTCTTCAATTTTTTTCTCCCAGGACTTGAAGTTCTTGTCATACAGACCTTTCACTTTATTGGTTAGAGTTACTCCAATATATATATTGATGTGAACTTAGTTCTATTTAATATTATCATGAATCTTTGTTGCATAAACAAACAGTTCATTGTGCAATGCAATATTTTACAACAAAGTAATAAAAAGCTACAAAAGAAATCTAAATACATATCTTAAAAGAAAGTAGCCAATACAGAAAGACTAGAAACTCTGGGCTCACAACACATCTGCATTTAGTCACAAAACTACAGAGAAAAACAGAAACAAGTTAAATGGTTCAAGAATATATTACAAAAGAATATATATATATATATATATATATATATATATATATATATATATATATATATTAGAGATTGATAGCATCTGTCCCAACAGGTTGCTTTTCTCTCCTTTCCTTTTCTTTTAATTTTTTTCTACAGTCCAGTCATTACCCACCTCCCAGTCTGCCCTCCCACATTCCTCATCCCATTCCTGCTCCCCTCTGTCTCCAAGAGGATGGCCCCCAAAACCTCCCCATTCCCAGGGGACTCAAGTGTCTCATGGGTCTATCCCCAAAATCCCCTATACCCTCCCCGCCACCACTCACCTAACCACCCACTCTCCCTTCTTGACCCTGGTGTTCCCCTGTACTGGGGCATATGAAGTTTGCAAGACCAAGGGGCCTCTCTTCCCAATGATGGCTGACTAGGCCATCTTCTCCTACCTATGCAGCTAGAGACACGAGCTCTGAGGGTGCTGGTTAGTTCATATTGTTGTTCCACCTATATATAGGGTTGCAGACCCCTTCAGCTCCTTGGGTACTTTCTCTAGCTCCTCCATTGGGGGCCCTCTGTTCCATCCAATAGCTGTAAGCATCCACTTCTGTGGGGGTACTGGATTTTATCAAAGGCTTTTCTTAACGTTTAATGAGATAATCATGTGATTTTTATTTATTTATTTTTTAGTTTGTTTATATTGTGGATTACATTGATAGATTTTTGCATATTGAACTATTCCTGCCTACTTGATCTTGATGGATAATGTCTTTGTTGTAATCCTGAATTCAGTTTTGCAAGCATTTCATTGAGTATTTTAGCATCTATGTTCATAAGAAAAATCAGCCAGAAATTCTCTTTCTTTGTTGAGTCTTTGTGTGGTTTAGTTACCACAGGTACTGTGGCCTCATAAATGAGTGTGGCAGTGTTCCTTCTGCTTCTATTTTGTGGAATAGTTTGAGGATTATTTGTATTATCTCTTTTTTGAGAGTCTGGTAGGATTCTACACTATAACCATCTAGCCACGGGCTTTTTTCTTTTTTCTTTTTTTGGGGGGTGGGGGGGTTGCTAGACTTTTAAGGACTTCTATTTCTTTTTTTCATTTTTATTTTTTTAGATATTTTCTTTATTTACATATCAAATGTTATCCCCTTTCCTAATTTTCCCTCCAAAAATCTCCTATCCCCTCTCTCCTCCCCCTGTTCCCCAAACCACCCACTCCCATTCCTGGTCCTGGCATTCCCCTATACTTGGGCACAGAGCCTTCACAGGACCAAGGGCCTCTCCTCCCATTGATGACCGACTAGGCCATCCTCTGCTACATATATAGCTAGAGCCACAAGTTTCACCATGTGTTTTCTTTGATTGGTGGTATTATAGGGCTGTGTATATAGTTTACCTTATCTTCATTTTACTTTGGTAAGTAGTATCTGTCTAGAAAATCATCCATTTTAAGATTTTCCAGTTTTGTGGAATATATATAGCAGAAGATGGCCTAGTCAGCCATCGTTGGGAAGAGATGCCCCTTGGTCTTGCAAACTTTATATGCCCCATACAGGGGAACGCCAGGGCCAAGAATTGGGAGTGGGTGGGCAGGGGAGCAGGGTGGGGGGAGGGTATAGGGGACATTCGGGATAGCATTTGAAATGTAAATGAAGAAAATATCTAATAAAATAAGTTAAAAAATGGGGTTTAGACATAAAGAATTCTCAATAAAGAAATCACAAATAAAAAAAAAATAGGCTTTTGAAATAAGACCTAAGGAGTCTTTGAACTTCCTCAGTGTTGGTTATTATGTCTCCCTTTTCTTTACTGATTCTGTTTATTTGAATACTATCTCTTTGTCTCTTGGTTAGGTATTTAAGGGTTTGTCTATCTTGTTGATCTTCTCAAGGATCCAGCTCTTGGTTTTGTTGATTCTTTGGGTTGTTTTATTTGTTTTTAACTCATTGATTTCAGCTATGACTTTGATCACTTCCTGCCTCCTTCTCCTCTTTGATAAGCTTGCTTTGTTTTCATCTCTAGACCATTCAGGTGTACTTTTAAATTCCCAAAATGAGAACTTTCTAATTTCTTTATGAAGGCACTTAGTGCTATTAACTTTCCTCTTAGCAGTGCTTCATTGTATCCCATAAATTTGAGTATGTTGTACCTTCATTTTCATTGAATTCTAAAAAGTCTTTATTTCCTATCTGACCCAGAGGTCATTGTGTAGTGAGTTGTTCAATATACATGAGTGTGTGGGCTTTCCAGTATTTTTATTGTTATTGAAGTCCAGCTTTAATCCATGGTGGTCTGATAAGATAGAAGATGTTATTTCAATTTTCTTGTATCTGTTGAGGTTTGCTTTGTGATTGACTATGTGGACAGTGTTGAAGAAGGATCTATGAGGTCCTGGAAAGAATGTATATTCTTTTGTGTTTGTTGAAATATTCTATAGATGTCTGTTAGGATGCATTTAAATCATAACATCTGTTAGTTTCATTATTTCTCTATTTAGTTTTTGTCTGGGTGTCCTTTAAATTGGTGAGAGTGAGGTGTTGAACTTTCCCACTATTAATGTGTGGAGTTCTATATGTGATTCAAGCTTTTGTAGTGTTTCCTTTATAAATGTGGGTACCCATTTGTTATTTGCATAGATGTTCAGAATTGCGATATCATCTTGGTAGATTTTTCTTTTCATGAATATAAAGTGTCCTTTCCTGTCTCTTGATTAGTTTTGGTTGAAAGTCTATTTTATTATATATTAGAATGGCTACTCCAGCTTGCTTCTTGGGTCTGTTTGCTTCAAAAAAAAATTTTTCCAGACCTTTACTCTGAGGTAATGTATATCTTTATTGCTGAGCTAAGTTCTTTGTATAAAGCAGAATGATGGATCCTATTTTTGTATCCATTCTGTTAGCCTGTGTCTTTTTATTGGAATCAAGTTCATTAATGTTGAGAGACATGAAACATTATTTCCTGTTATTTCAATGATGGTGGTGTTAGTGTGTGTGTGTGTGTGTGTATGTGTGTGTGTGTGTGTGTATTTGTGCACTTTCCTTGTTTCTGCTGGTACAGAAATTATTGATTTCCTGTGTTTTCCTGGTTGGAGTTATCTTCTTGGGTTGGAGTTTTCCTTCTAGTATTTTCTGTAGGGCTGAGTTTATGGATAGGTATAGTTTGAATTTGGGCTTGTCTTAAAATATTTTATTTTCTCCATCTATGATGTTTGAGTGTTTTGCTGGGTAGAGTAGTCTAGGTTGACTCCTGTGGTTTTTTTTTAGATTATGCAAGATATCTGACCAGACCCTTCTAGCTGTTAGCGTGTCTGTTGAAAAGTCAGGTGTAATTCTGATAGGTCTGCCTTTGAACGTTACTTAGCCTTTTTTTTCCCTTGCCTCTTTTAATATTCATTGTTTGTTCTGTAGATTTTGTGTCTTGATCAATATGTGCCAGGAGAATTTTCTTTTCTGATCCAGTCTAACTTGTATGTGTAAAGGCATATCTTTCCTTGGGTTCAGAAAGTTTTCTTCTATGAGTTTGTTGAGAATATTTTCTGGGCCTTGTAGCTGGGACTCTTTACCTTCTTCTATTCCTATTATTCTTATTTTAGGTCTTTTCATGGTATCCCATATTTTCTGGATGTTTTGTGTCAGTAATTTTTTTTTGATTTATCATTTTCTTTGACTGATGTATCAGTGCCTTCTATGGTATCTTCTTTTCCTGAGCTTCTCTCTTCTATGTCCTGTATTATTCTGTTGGTGATACATCTGTTGTTCCTGTTCCCTTCCCTAGAATTTCCATGTCCGGCATTCCCTCAGTTTGTGTTTTCATTATTGCTTCTATTACCATTTTCAGGTCTTGAACTGTTTTAGTTAATTCCTGTAAGTCTTCACAGGACTTTTCTTTTTTTTTTTTTTTTTTTTTTTTTACCTG
>NC_034608.1:55997726-56006664 GCF_900095145.1 Mus pahari | reverse complement strand
GCTAAGACTAACAAGACTATAAAGATAAAGGAAAGGAGTGCCGGCTGGGGCTGAGGGAAAGGAGTGCAGGGAAAGGAGTGCCGGAAAACCATCTGGCAAGAAGGCATCTCCCCCAGCTCACTCAGGGTCACACACTAACTGGATGTCCCCCAGACCCTGATAAGCCTCCGGCCTCTGGAATTCCGCCACTCTGGCTGGCACGTACTATCTTGCTGCATTGTAATCTCACTACTATGTTCAAATGAGCCAATCACTTGTGGCCACACCAACTCTCCCCTGTCCCCCTGACCCTTACCCTATAAAGACCCCAAGCTTTTGGGCCTCGTGGTCGACTTCTCTGTCTCCTGCGTGAGATACGAGTCCACCCAGAGCTCTGCCATTAAAGTACCTCGTGTGATTACATCAAGACGGTTTCTCTGTCGTGTTTCCCTGAGACACCCACTCCTGTGACCTGAGGACCCGAGGGAGTTCCTCGCGAGGTGGTCCTACAGATGTTCTTGTTGTAGTCAGTATTGGGAGGGGGTTGAATCTCAATGGTCCTTGTGTGGCAGACCTCTGATAGGTATCCTTGGGCTATATGGATCCAGACTTGCAGTTCTGTATGGTTCAGGAGGCTGAGGTTCAATGAAAGTTGGAAGAGATGTGGCAGGTGTGTGGAGGTCTTCTGGCTAGCAGCTTGCTCAGGACAGCTTGGCTTGACTCAGAATGCTCAGAGAGCAGGGAAGATGGGTGGGTGGGAGGGTATGCTTACCTGTATATTGCAGGAGTCTGCAGGTAGAGGAGAGGTAGTGGGAGAATGAAGGGTCCCCTGAGATAGCAGGCTGCTCAGAGCAGCTTGGCTTGGCCCAAAGACTCAGCCAGCAGGGAAGATGGGTCAGGTAATGTCTTTTAAATAAACAAGTATGACTTCTGAATGAAGTAAAAAGTTTTTTGTATTCTTTTATTTTTAAAACAAATCATATGCCCAGGCTGTATCTGAACTCCTTGTATAGCTCAGGCTGATGATATACACATGGAAACCATGGGCATTCATCATTTATTAATCGCATGAATTCCTGGATTACCTGCTGATGGCCTGAGGCTCTTTCTGCCCTCACTGTGGGATTTCTCCCTGTCTCACTCATACCTCCTTCTACTTTATTAAAATATTCTCCAGTTGTGCCTGGTATTGCTGCAGTTCAAGGACCCTAATTCCTATTCCATTCACATATTAACTCAAGATTCTCCACCAAGGACTGTTATTCCGATGTGAAGGCTTAAAGTAAGACAGGAAGTGCCAGTCCCTTCACTGCCTCTCAGTTCCACACCACTGACTCCTCAAATCTCTCTACCAGTTGTTTTTTTTTTTTTTTTAAACAGGCTCTCAAAGTTAGTAAAAATCTATCTCTTAAGAGTTAAGGAACACAGCGCTCATCAGTCTCACTGAACTGTTTAAGAGACAGCACGGCAGTTTCAACATCTTCATTAAATGACTATAGTAATTCTTAAGTAGATGGCTGTCTTGTGAACTTGTAAGTGATTTTCATAGATGCAATTTTATTAGTCTTTGGGAGGATAGTTATATTTTCTGCCCTTTTTGTTATCAAAGAAGCATTGTCGTAGACTTTTCTCAGCTCATGGAATGAGTTCAGAGCACCTCAAACATTGTATTTAATGAATCCACAATCACCTGACTTGTTCTGTTATTGACAGAAAATGCATGGTCCTGGTTCTGTGCTTCCGGAATCTTACCAGATAGATGCAACCAGATGTTTAGTCACACTCTTCACTATGAATTTTTACTTTTATTCAAGATTTTTTTAAATATGCATAGAAGTAATGAAATTTGGGTAGATTCGAACGCACTTCAAATAAACTCTTACAAAACTGCATTTCACATGTAAATTTGGAAGGTGGAAGCACATCTCCCGTCCCTGTAGATTGCCCTTCTGTTCTGTTCTCTCATCTGAGGATTTTCCTCTCCATTCTTGGAAACTCGTAAGTGAAAAACTCTTGGAAACCTTACATCTGCTAAGTACTGAGAGGTTAGAAGACAGTAAAGCTTCATGTGTGGATATATTTTGGAGGAAGAGGAGTGAGAATGTTTCCTCAAGAAAATGTCTTATCTGCAACGGGTTAAATCCAACTCTGTCTTTACTGGATAAGCTAATCAAAAATCAGCTTCTCTGCAGAATATACCGTAATTGAAGTCTAAGTTGTCAGTAAATGGGGTTTGGGAAGAACTTGAAGTATAGCGCTTATGTCTACAACTACACCTGTGAATATTGAGTCACTTAAAATGCAGCAGTTTAGGGACACAGAATTCTTTTCCCGTGGCTCTTCTCCACCCCACCCTATCCCATTAACTGGAAGTGCAATGCATTCCTTTGGGGAGGATCAAAGCGCCTGGAATACCCAGAGTACTTAGCACAATTTTACAGCATAAAACATTCTCTCTGTCATAGAAGGCAGTAGGATAAACTCCCATTCCAAGCAAATCTGAATTAAGTCTGGAATGTGAATCATTATTGTAATGATGAAGAAGGAGGGGAAAATATTTAAGGGGTATATAAGTCCAGAAATTAAAGCCTGTATTTATGAACTTCTTGAATCTTAACCCAAGGTTGTACATGGCACCTTCTCCTCCCAACTTCCTTATTGGTTCCTTTTCTCCCAGCTGTCAACAAATATCTGACTAGCAGCAACTAAAAGGAAGAAAGACCTGTTTGGGAGTCACAGACTGAGGAAGTGCAATCTATCATGATGATGATGATGTCATGGCAACTGCTTTGGGATTGCAGACTGGGGGAGTATAACCTATCCTGATGATGATGTCATGGCAGCTGCTTGGAGTTGCAGACTGAGGAAATGTAACCTACCATGATGATGATGATGTCATGGCATTAGGCAGCACCAAGAGGAATGAGTGCAGCAGTTACTTGTTCTAGATGGCTACCAGGAAGCAGGGACTTGGGCAGAACCAGAGCCAGGGTGAGACCCTAACTTGTATATTTCACCCCTATTGCCCGTTGAACTTTCTGCTGAGATGGGAAGTTGTTCTAGGACTTAGAAGCCCAGGAAGCACACAGCTCTGCCTCCTCAGCAGAGGTGTTGCAGCTCTCAGGGAATGGGAACAGTATCCCCGGATCTTAAGAGCCTCACAGCCCTATTTCTTTGCTTCTTTTTTCTTTTCTTTTCTTTCTTTCTTCCTTCCTTTCTTTCTTTCTTTCTTTCTTTCTTTCTTTCTTTCTTTCTTTCTTTCTTTCTTTCTTTTTTCAGATGAAAGAGTCACACCAGGAAGCAGATCTCATAAAACATATTTATTGGAAGGTCCAACAAGAGGAAGGACTAATCCCAGGATGGCTGTCCTCTGCTCGCTAGAGGGAGTAGAGAACTTGGATTAAGACAAAGGGCGGTGCTTGTATAGGATTTCTGGGTCAGGGTAGAGTTATTCAGGGCAGAAATTTCCAGACAGAGGAATGGTGGGATTTCAAGTCCCGAGCTTAGGGGCGCTCAGGGATTGGTAGATTTTCCTGTTCAGAGATTGTTGGGTTTCTGTGAGAAGTGCAAGGATGGATTTTCCTATTCAGGGATTGGGAGCTTTTGTTCAGACTTTTCACCTAAAATTAGCATAATCTGAGGACGGTCCTGTTGAGGGACTGGAGATGACCTTTGTGACAGTTATAGAGGCTGGAAACACCATTATCCCAGTTAGGGAGGTCTGGAGGAGGGACCCCCCTCTCTGCTACAGCTTCTCAGTTCTGGGTGGGGGAGGGGAGTTTGGCCACTTTCCTGCCTTGAGGGTTTAGAAAGTTTATAAAGAATGCACAGTTTACAAAGGGAGTTCAAAGAAGGGAAAGTCTTCCCTGCCACTTGAGAGGCATGGAAAAATCAACATTGCCTAAGGGGTTCCTTCTGCCAGGGATACCCCATGCCAAAAAAATCTTTCCCGAGGTTCCAGAATAGCACCACTAACTCAGAACCACATGTTTAAACACATGAGTCTATAGACAGCATTTCATACTCGAACCATAGCATCTTTTTCCCTCTTAACAGAATAGAATTTACAGTCTATTTAAAAAGAGTTACATTTGTTGTGTATGCATCATATATGCATACAGTGTGTGTGTGTGTGTGTGTGTGTGTGTGTGTGTGTGTGTGTGTTCATGCAGGAGAAAGCACAAAGACAATGAGACAAGCAGGCACACACACACACACACACACACACACACACACACACACACACATACAATCTCTTAACTCAGTAGAGTTTTCTAGTCAGTGCCCTATTTCTTTGTATCTTTAACAGGAAAAAAAAAATCATCAAATTGTCTAAATTGATTATTTCAAGATACTGTTGTACTATCTTGAGCTGTAGTAACTCCAGTTAAAGGTCTTTCCAGCCCCCCCCCCTCCTGAATTTCTTCTCAGCCAGGTGGCCAAGAGTCGTCAAATTCTCAAATCTAGTAGGCAACACATGATTTTCATTTGACTGGACCTTGCAGCATTGTCTGAGTGCACAAGCATGCACACACATGAACATACATGCACACACACGGTACACTAATAACAAAAGGAAAAAAGGAGTTCATCTAATCCCAACACTTGTTTCTTCTTCCAGTTTGTCCTAATTCCGGACATCATCTTCTGGAACTCTTCATTCAGTCACCTTTATTCCTCTTTTCCTTCTTTTATCAAAACCATATCTTCTCATATCAAAAGGCAACCCTGTACTGTTCTACCTATGTTCTTTATGCTACATTTCACCCATCTAAGGTAAGAGCACCTGCTGCCATGCTGTCTCTTCTGTCCCTCCACACACTGGCCCCTTGTCTGTTATCTGACAGTAGTCAGAGCTAGCCTATTAAATGATTAATTTGAGGCATATACTATCTCTGCTTAAACTTTCTATTGATTTATCATATAGAATAAATTCTAAAGTCTGCTGTATATTAGCTCTGCTGATGACCACCAAAGGCCCCACTGATCACCCTGTTTCAACAACGCGTTCCTGTTCTATATCCTATTATCTCAATGACTTCATTTCTGACCACTTCATTCAATCCTTATTTTATTTCCTTCTTCTCCAAACATCTTGGTTGCTCTCTTTTTTAGTTTGGCTTTTATTGCTGTGAACAAACACTATGACTAAGGCAACTCTTATACTGGATAACACTTAATTGGGGCTATCCTACAAGTTCAGAGGTTCAGTCCACCATTATCATCAAGGCCTGAAGCATGGCAGCATTCAGGTAGGCATAGAGCTGGAGAAGGAGCTTAGAGTTGTATACCTTATTCTGAAGGAACCAGGAGAAGACTCATATCCTCAGGCAGCTAGGAGCTCTCCTTGGCCACCCCCACAGTGGCACACTTGTTTCAACAAGACCACGCCTACTCTACCCAGGCTATACCTCCTAGTAGTGCCACTCCCTGGGCCAAACATATTCAAGCCACCACATTCCACTCCTCCACGGGCTTGTTCAAACACTTGTGAGTCTATGGGGGCCATAACTAGCCATAGCATAATACAAAATACATTTAGTTCATCTTCAGAAATCCCAACTCTATCACAGTCTCAACCATGTTTAAAAGTCTAAAGTTCAAAGTCTCTTCTGAAATTCACCTAATCACTTAACTCTAATCCCTTAAAAAATCAAAATCAAAAAGCAGATCACATATCTCCAACATCAGAGGAAATGCATTTTCATTCCAAAACGACTTTCAAGTCAGTTAATGTCCCTTTGTTTTGGGTGCCATGTCCTAAATGCATAGTGTCTTCAGCAATAGGGATTTACGTTCTACCTCTGGGGAGCAGTCAAGTTCATGAAAATAGACTTTAATGTTCTGAGACATTAAAGCTCTAGGACAACCCTAACCAGCAGCTCAAAAGAAGTCTCTTTGTGTCTGGTATTGAGGTGTTAGGTAGTCTATGTCACTTGTGGGAACATTGTCAGCCTAGATCGGAAAATTCCATTTAAACTGTATATGAATATATAAAAATGAATTTACATATTTTATAAGTATTTTATGTAGATAGTTACTAGTATGATTTCTTATGACTTTTTTAGACTTTGGTATTGTTATTTTAGCCTCTTTCTTCATTTGTTCTATATTTGTCTTTTTCTAGTTAAAGTTCCCCCCCACCGCCCCGTGTATCCCATTTTCCCCTTCAGTAACTTGTACCCTGCTATTCATCTCTCTCTTGCTGCTCTCCAAAAATGGTCCCTTTTTAATTTGTATAGTTTCTGTAGTTACTACAAGTTATGTATTCACAAATTATGAAGATTTGGAAACAGGAGCTTTAGATGATAAAGAACATGCAATGTTCGTTATTCTTGGTTCAGTTGCCTCACTCAAAATGCTATTGTTAGTCCTGCCAATTTATCTGCAAATGGCATGATTCAATTTTTCTTTACTGCAGAATGGTATTTAATAGTACACATGCACCACATCTCATTATCTGTTGAAGGACATTTAGATTGTTTCTATTTCACAGCGATTGTGAATGACGCAACAATAAATACAGCTCAGCAAGTGTATGTGGAGCAGGATGATGAGTCCTTTGGCATAAACCAAGAAGCCATATTGCTATGACATTTGTAGGTTTATTTATAGCCTTGCTACAATTCTCCATACTGATTTGTAGAGTGGATAGGCCGGTTTGTTATTCCTACCAATGAGGAAGGAGGGTTGCTTTCCCCTACACCTTCTCCAGAGGTTGTTCTCAGTTGTTCTGTTCATCTTTCCTATCTAGACTAGTGCAAGGTGAAATCTCTGTATTGTTTTAATTTGCTCTCACTGAATTGCTAAAGATGATAAATACCTTTTGAAGTATTTCTTATTTCTTACATATTTCTTCTGTTGAAAACTCTGTTTCAGTCCTAAGCTTGCTCTCTCTCTCTCCTCTCTCTCCTCTCTCTCTCTCTCTCTCTCTCTCTCTCTGTGTGTGTGTGTGTGTGTGTGTGTGTTGCTTCTTATTTCACTATTTTCTTTAGACTGCTTTATTAATTCTGGGTATTAATCCTATGTCAGATGTATAAGTCTCAAAGATTCTTTTCCAGTTTGTGGACTATCTCTTCACATACTTGTATGCAGAAGCATTTGAGTTTCATGATGTTATACTGGTCAATTTTTGGCCTTAATTTTTGGGGCAAATGGGGCCATATTCATAAAGTCCTTTTCTACATATATTTCATGTAGGACATTGTCTATATTTTCTTCTACAAGTGTCAGTGTTTGAAATTTCACATTTAGGGCTTTGGTCTAACTGGAGTTTGTTTTTACGTAAAGTGATAGATGTGGGTCTAATTCCCCCCTTCCATTCACTTGCTGTGCTTACTTCCTGGGGTACACAGTGGCCTAGCTCATTTCTGGGGCCCTTAAGTGTCCTTCAGATGTCATTCAGTCATAGACAGCTGCCATGACCTATTTATAAAATGGTACCATGACCCTGACTCAGTGTTCTCTATTATCTCTATATTGTTTATTCTTATCCCTCATACTTAGCATTATATTTGCTTACTTATTAGTATATTTTAATTTTGCCTCCTGTAGAATTGACACTCCATGGTGGTCCAAATTTTTCAGGTCTTCACAGTTTTTGTTTGCCTCAGTGGCTGAAATAATGTTGAACTAATGCCACAAGCTTAATAAATATTTGTTTTATGCAGTGTAAGATAACGAAAGCAATTTCTAGTTATACTGTTTGGCATTTTAAATGAAGAAAGATTGAATCTTAAGGTATATAGAGAGCCAGATGGAAACCAGTGAATACTGTATAAAATTAAGAAAAATTTACATTTTTCCATTTAAAAATGATTTCAGTACATTTGGGTCATGAGCACCTATATTTTCAGAAATGGATGAGAAGACACCTGAGACGTTTGGATATTCAGCGTGACAGTAGGGCAAGTTAGCAGGTAGCACATTGCGGGACAGGAGTTAGCAAAGCAGCAGTGCTATCATGTAAGCTCACTGCAGGAGAAAGCATTGGTGACATAATTTCCATGCCGCGCTAGCGAAGGAAAGCTACAAAAGCAAATTTCCCATGAGTCCCTTGTGTCTCTGTAAGTCTGGGAGCAAGCCACTGACTTGTCCTTTGTCAAGGTGGAACCTTGGGCATGGAGAGAGTGTTTCATTTTACAACAAGGGACAAGTTTGCTTTATTCTTGGAATATAGGTATCTCCATCTAGCCAAGGCATCAGCTTCTCCTTCTATGTAACCTACTGCATATACAACTGCTTCCTAGACTTTGTAGTCTTTGCCTGTGGGACCTGGAGAGCAGAACACTGACATCAAGGTGTGTATTCTCTCGCTACTGCTATTGATAAAAAGTAATTGGCTTTGAGCAATGACCTAAAGTGGTATGCCATCTACCCACATCCTTATTTTTGGAGAAGTCCAATGTGTAACTTGTCTGTGAAGTGAGACTTCAGAACTACTAATAGTAATTGAGAGTATGGGTGGTACTGGAAAAAGATATGACTTAACAATTTCTTTCTCTTCCTCATGTATATGTGTTCCTACATGTATATGGACACCTGTGGATACATTTGCATATTTGTGTAGGGGTTGTATTTTGAGAATATAAAAGATGAGGACTGTGGATTGGAAATGAAGATTTGTATGTAATCCTTAGAGAGTGCAGTAGACATGTTGACTAAACTGAAGGAGTGATGGAGCAATAAGAGTTATTTTTTAGTACTGAACATCAGTGAGAAGAAAGCTGACTGCAGGCTGACAGTATGGTGAAGCAGGCTCTCTAAACCAAAGGTTCTCAACCTTCCTTAGGCTGGGACCCTTTAATACAGTTCTTTACATTGTAGTAAGCTAACCGCTAACCATAAAATTATTTTCTTTGCTATTTCATAACTGTAATATTGCTACTGTTAAGAATCCTAGTGTCATTCGGGGGACAGCAGATGCTGGCGAGGATGTGGAGAAAGAGGAACACTCCTC
>NC_034608.1:55982769-55997171 GCF_900095145.1 Mus pahari | reverse complement strand
AGAGACAAAGTTTGGAGCTAAGACGAAAGGATGGACCATCCAGAGACTGCCCCACCCGGGGGTCCATCCCATAATCAGCCACCAAACGCAGACACTATTGCATATGCCAGCAAGTTCTTGCCAAAAGGACACTGATATAGCTATCTCTGTGAGGCTATGCCCAATGCCTGGCAAAAACAGAAGTGAATGCCCACAGTCATCTATAGGATAGAACACAGGGCCCCCAATGGAGGAGCTAGAGAAAGTACCCAAGGAACTGAAGCAGTCTGCAACTCTATAGGTGAAACAACAATATGAACTAATCAGTACCTCCCAGAGCTCGTGTCTCTAGCTGCATATATAGCAGAAGATGGCCTAGTCAGCCATTGTTGGGAATAGATGCCCCTTGGTCTTGCAAACTTTATAGGCCCCATACAGGGGAACGCCAGGGCCAAGAAGTGGGAGTGGGTTGGCAGGGGAGCAGGGTGGGGGGAGGGTATAAGGGATATTCGGGATAGCATTTGAAATGCAAATGAAGAAAATATCTAGTAAAATACATTTTAAAAAAAGGAATCCTAATGTAATGCCAGGGCCATGAAGTGGGAGTGGGTGGGTAGGGGAGCAGGGGCAGGGGGAGGGTATAGGGAACTTTCAGGATAGCATTTGAAATGTAAATAAAAAAATATCTAATTAAAAAAATCAAAGTAAATAAAAGTCAATATAAATTAAAAAAAAAAAAAAAAAAGAATCCTAATGTAAGTATCTGTTTTCCAAAGATCTCAGCGAACCCCTGTGAAAGGGTTGTTTGACATGCCCCCCCCAAGAGGTCATGACCCACAGATTGAGAATTGTTGCTCTAAGCTATCTCTAAAATGGTCTTCCATTGCAGTTCACAATGATTTTTGGCAGAGAAACTTGCTGGAAAACTTTGATGGCCAGCTCAGGTCCACTGGATTGCAGTAACTCTTTATAAGTCTCACCATAGGCTAGCAAACAAAGCAGGAGGCTTCCTGTGTGAACTCGGGCTGCCTCTCTTGGGAGGTGGGACATGGAGTATGACAGAAGAAGAAGGACAATGGCTAAGCCATTTTGCTGCCCAGTCTGTCCCAGTCTGTCAAGCAAGCTGCAAATGCACCTGGCTCGCGGTTACTTTGTAAGCAGTATAAGGGACTGGGTTGCTCTTTTTGTTGCCGTGGATGTCGGCTTCTTCAAGTAGTATGTTCCCTCTCAAGGAAGTTTCTTTGAGATAGTGAAACTCTTGGGGAACACATGGAAGAGGCCCTGGTAAATGTAGCGATGTTC
Source organism: Mus pahari (assembly GCF_900095145.1). NCBI lineage: Eukaryota > Metazoa > Chordata > Mammalia > Rodentia > Muridae > Mus > Mus pahari. The sequence goes on along the minus strand of NC_034608.1, from coordinate 55,995,890 downwards.
ACTGTTGTCATTTGACTCAAAATGATGATTAGCAAAAGGAATTTTAGGGGAAAGAGAATTTAACCTAGTGAGATCTATATAAATTAATGCAACAAGCCCATCTCCCTGTAAAGTTTCCATAGTATGACAGCTGATCTTTATTGCCAACCAGACTGGATTTAGAACCATTTATGAGACAGTGAGGCACAAGTGAATGTGGATCTATGAAGCATCTATAGTGAGAATTAAAGATCCAACCAATCACATGAGCTGTAACTGGCACCATTACATGAATTGACACCAAGACAGACTAACAGGGAAAAATAAAGGAAACCCTCCAGGTGATGGTATTTCTGTTTCTCTGTTTCTACTCCCTCATGTAGAAACTCATTTTCTATGTTCTTTAGCTACCATAATGTGCTGCCTAAGCATATGTAATCGAATACCATGTACTGAACCCTCTGGAACCATTCCTCACATTAGTGGATTCCATCAGGTATTTAATCACAGTGGTAACAAAAATAACTAACTCCCCTCACCTGTATTTGATGAAACAAAGCATGGGTCTAGCCACTGTCACTGGCAAACAGGAGGACAGGAGGTCACATTATAGTAAACTCCTTTTAAAAATTCTTTTTCTATGCACCACAGCTGAGTTTCTCCAGGGATGGGAACATAGTGGTCTTGGCTGGAAAGCAATGTGGATATGCTGCATCCTGTGATCATGCCAGCCAATATGGAGAAGTAGAGAAACAAAAACACTGGGAGGTAAACTAAGCAACCAAGCTGCTGTGGCATTGCTTAAAATTCAAGGTTAAATGGAGCCTCTAATCAATCAATCTCTCTCTCTCTCTCTCTCTCTCTCTCTCTCTCTCTCTCTCTCTGTGTGTGTGTGTGTGTGTGTGTGTGTCTATCTGTCTTTTATCTCTTTTATAATGGGACTCTCATGGAGCTCAGGCTAGCTTAAATTAACTGTGTAGCCAGGAATGACATTGAATTCCTGATTCCCCTGCTTCCACTTCCCTTGGGGAAGGTATATGAGGTATTGATATAGGGCTACAGCTGTTGACCACTGGTGCCAGTTAAGTCTTTATCTCCCCCTTTTTCTCCAGCTGATTTAAGGAGAAACCATCTTTTTTAAGTGGAGTTAAAGGGTCTCTGTCCTCATCCTGGAATTGGGATTTGTATTTACATTCTGAGAATGCTTAGAAATTGCAAAATGAAGAGATATCAGACTTCCATAGCATTAGCCTCTGCTGACCTGTAGCAGGGAAAATATGCCTGGATTCAGCGAATGGGCTTAGGAAGAGGTTCGCAGTGGACCTCAGAAGCAAGTTGAGCTTCCACACTATTCATTGTTGTTCTCCAACTTGGTATGTGTGGGAGACGTTAACGTATTACATGATTGTATTTTCTTGGTGGCCAGGCAAGGACATTCTTGTCTGTCTTTTATAGGAAGAGCTTAATATAGCGAACATCTAATGAGGCATAGAAATTGTTCTTAATCTTGCATACCTCTCCTCCCTAAGGCATAAAATATCCAGCATAGCAACTTGGAAAAGAAAGCAAAATTACTTCCACAATGAAGGGTTTGCAGTAAGAAGGGCGGTAAGAGATGCAGTCGCTCAGTACAGAAGCTTGTTATAGCTAGAAGAAAAAAAAGATATAACAAGAGTTGCAGGTTCACAGTGAATTCAGTCACCGATTCTAGTCAGTTTCTGCTCCCATAACTTGGATGGTTATAGGCATTGTGTGGGCTTGAATCCACTGAACAAATTGATAGCTCTTGGTGTGTGGTCTTATGCACTGGCCATGCCTATTTTGTCATACCAAAGGATCCTGGTAACTTCTCACTTACATGGTAAAGTCTCCCACTTATTCAATTAGTGCTCTCCCAGGATAACCTGAACCTTCACTCCATTTAGCATCAGTGAGTGAGTCAGGGTCTATTATCATGAATGCTTCTACATTTAACTTCCAATGTCTTCCCTATATCTGTAACGTTGTCATTCAGAACACTCGTGATTAGTGTACTTACTGTATGTGATTGTGATATTAACATAAATGTCCTCCATCAGGGATAACTGGCAAACCCTGATGATTGCTTATAAAATGATGTGTTGAACTGTGGGTGAATTTCCAGTGTTGTCTTGCAGTTGGAAAAAGTGCAGATTCTACAGGGCGTAACACTTCATTGGATACTTTAGGAAGTGGGGGACTGACTGGGCTCTTTAGGGAACAAATTCAGATTGCATTACTACTCATAGTTCTTTAAAAAGCAAATCCATCAATGGGCATCTTTTAAATAAGGCCAGAGTCAGCAGTCTTTGTTTATTTTAGAGTCCATAACCCTAATATTGGCTTTAAAAGACTGACCAAGGACTTTGATATTGAACCACTGGTGAATGCATATTGATCTCATGTAGAAATTCTTCTCCTGAGTTTTGTTGTCTTGTCATCTCCCTCACTGTAGAGTTTTCAAATCAGAGCCAAGGTACCCTTCATGCCCGGGCCATGTACACTAATGAATTGGCTGACTTGAGTCCAAGCAGCATTTTTTTTAGTTACCAAGGTTATCCATTCTCCGTGGTCCTGCAGAAAATGAGTGTGGTCCACTCTAATCTGTGGCTCTAACTCATGCCCCGTCTCTATGCTCTGGATAGTAAATCCTTGGGGATTGCTGTTACATTTCTACTGACTTGTCTAGTGTTCTCAGTGGCCTCAGTGTTTTGACAGGTCACTTAGAAAACTACAGGCCAGCAGAGTCACGATTTGGGGGATCAAAAATGAGGGGCAATGGTTCACAGCTACAAATTACAGTGTTAAGATGGAGCTATACCCTAAGACCCTGCCTCTTGGTGAAACTACCATAATTAAACATCCAACCAAGTGTGCCCTATGAAAACTGTAATTTCTCTTGTCAAATATTGTGACATGTCCACCAATAAACCATATGCCTCTGAGGCAGAGGTTACTGCTCTAAGTTAAGATCATAGTTCCTGTTCGCCTTTGATTAGCTATTGCTCTCATCTATTGCTGGGAGACGAGCTACAGACCCTTCTGACCCCTTCCAGGCTGGCTGGTAGTGATTTTTTACCACTATTGCTATCATTCCAGGTACATTATTGCTGCTCTGGAGTGATCATTTCTGGCAAACAAAGGCCAATCAGTTTGTAGAATGAACAGAAAGGACAGATAGGAATACCTGACCGCACACAAACTGTCCAGAAAAGGGTTGACCACATTTTAAAAACTGATCAGGAAGTGTTACCACTTTTAGCTTGTTAGGAGGCCATGTGAAAAGCCCCAAGAACTTTTGCACAAAAGCAACATATGTCATACCTAGGACTCACAAGTATGAGTAGTAGTGCTTTTCCAGGGGCACTGTGTACCCCTCAGAAGCTATAACGCAATGCAAAGCTTTGAGTAGAGATCCATTTTTCTCTCGGGCAGCATGGCGGTTCACATATGTGGAGTGGCCATAAGGGAGCTCTCTTTAGACACAATACTTTTGAGCAGGCTCTGGCAGTTATCTGTCCCTTGGGTGTCCCCCAATTAGAAATAGTGGGACAAAATTGATCGCTGACTTCCCGCTGAAGTGATCCATGAGGCTGATAAATAACCAAATTGGTTTCTGCTCACCGACCAAGGCTGTTTCAGATGATAGGAATAGGTCAGTATTTTCTATTTATCAGAATAGTCAGAGTTTGTGCAAATCCAGAGACATCCTGGATTAATGCCTTGAACAAGCTCCAAAGTCAATATACAGAACTGGATAGCTAGCAAGATCTGTTTAGCTAGTTAGGACTGGTAGCCCAAGAAACTTGACTGGGGTCACTAAGTTTGCTTGTTACCCATCTGTACTTAACTCAGCCTAATGCTACATAAAACAGATTGGAAGGTTGTGTCCCAGATCCTTTTTGTTGGATTAAGAAGAGTCACTCTGGACAAGCTTCATGGAAATTTCATCTCAAGCCAAAATGGTACAGTAATGAGGAATGTGTACTATACGAAGAGACTCCTGCCCAAGACCGACCCCCAGCATACCTGCGTATCTTGGAAGAAATATTCTAACTTTTCTTTGCCTAGGAAAGCAGTCATGGAAAATGGAGAGCATCTGTCATTCTGGTACAAAGGGCAAACATGTTAAAGTCTAGAATAGTAAAGGATGAAGTTTCTGCTCCCAAGGTAGACTATGCTGACCTCCTGTTATATAAGAGGGTCCTCAAAGCTTACCATTTCTCTTCTTCCTGGAGGGTTCCTCTAGTGAAGAAGCCCTTTGGTCTTCCTGTGGTTGTTTGTCATGTGAAGTTAACATTCATGAAAACAGGTAAAATTGAAGTTATTATGGCCAGGTTATTGATTTGACTAACAAACTGTGGTTTATCTCTGACTAATAACCCAAATACCTCTTGCTTCTTTCCATGCAACCATGGCGGCATAGCACTCAAATCATTCAGAGCTCCTAACAAGTTCCAATGGATTGTTGGAGTTGTCCTTCTGTTGGAGAGATGCCCCTTTTGTATGAAAATGTACGACCTGATTTATTTCAGAAGAGAAGGTAGAGAGTCCAATACTAAATCTCTCTAAAATAAATTTGGGGTAGAAACAAGGATAAGAGTATTGGCCGTATTATTGCAAAATGGATTACTATTTATTTTTGAAAACTGGCTGAATTCTCAGAATAGTACAATGAGTCAAGAAAACTAAGGTCTGAAGAGAGAGTGGTTCTCAGCAATCAAGGTCCTGTTGTGGTCCTGAGCAGTTTCCATAAGGAACATTGTTCAGCCAAGTGTCTATAGAGTTACCAAACTGCTCCAGTTGAGATGTGCTATTTGTTCAGTAGTTGATGTGGTGAGCCTACGGAGCCTCGTGCACAAAAGCAACAAGGTTCAGAAGGACACACTGAAGGACAAAGTGGAGTAGCTAGCAGTTTTCTGGTTGTTTTGTCTTTGGGGGGGGGGGCATCAGGGACCATGTGTATCTTCTCTTTCATCCTACTCCAACCACACTAGCTTGCTCTTAGCTTCCTAAAGTAAGAACTTTCCCCCTCATAGGAGATTTTATGAGCCCTTCTTTAAGAATAAGTTCCTTCTTATAATTTTTTTTGCCTTTGACTCATTCAGTCCATTCAACAAGCATTTGATAAGACTCTATATGTGATATTTGTTCTTTATTGTATAGATGAAGTAAAAGACAATCACAAAGCAACAGTCTGTTAACAAAAATTCCTGTTTATAAATAGTTTATACTCTAGTGGAATATAAATGATAAATGATACAAATGGTGTTTCAGAAGATAATAAAGACTACAGAGAAAATTAAGCTAGTGTTCTGGGCTAGCTTATTGTCAGCTTGACATATGCTAGAATCATTTGGGAAGAGGTTTGCTCAAGGAGAAAATGCCTCCATAAGATTGGCCTGTGGGCNAGTCGATAGTGCATTTCCTAAATTAGCAACCTTAAGCATGTGGTAATGTGAAACATTTAAGAAAGCAGGCTGAAGAATCCGGAAGCAGGCCACTAAGTAGCATTCCTCCATTGCTTCTGCATCAGTTGCTACCTCTAGGGTCCTACCTTGAGTTCCTTCTCTCATTTCCCTTAGTAATGGGTATAAAGCTGTAAAATGAGAGAAAACATTTCCTCCCCAAGTTGCTTTGGATTTTGGTGTTTTATCACAGGAATAAAAACCCTAACCAAGTTTAATGGCTATTCTTGGTTGCCAAATTGACTACATCTGGAATCAACTAAAACTCTAAAATGCCTGGTCACACCCATGAGTGATTCATTTATTTATATTTGATATATTGAATCCTTTGACATGGGAAGACCTATTTCTAATCTGATCTTTGCTGTAGGAAGACACACCTTTAATCCAGATGTGATGGGAAGATTTACCTATAATCTATGCCATGCCTTCTTCTGCTGGAAGCCTATATATGACATGGAATAAGGAGGCTCTTTCTCTCTCTCTCTCTCTTTGATGCTTCCTCCGGCCCTCTCTAGCAAGTCTATTCCTTCACTAGCATTAGAGCCTACTTCTTTGGAATTCTGGCATATATTGACATTTTGGGTAAAAGGCAGAAAAATTATGTTCTATATGGATTTATTTATTTGTTTGTTTGTTATTTATTTATTTATTTTGGCAGCACTGAGGTTTATTGGAGTGTCCTAACAGAGATGCCGAGGCTTGCCCATGGTGTTCTTGGTGTACAAAGCCCAGATGCTTTGCCAGTTTTTCTTGAACAAGGACACCAAGAAATTGACAGCCAGATGGATGTTCTAAACAGCTCATCTTTGGTCACCTTCACATGGCTGACAGCAACAGCCAGACATGGCACCTTCTATATCTGGAATGTGATTGACAATTTCACCTCAACCACTTTGCCCACCATGCTTTCACTGTGTATCAGCAGTGAGGGAAATTTGCCAGCCCTGTTTAGGCCTGGGCCCAGGGTCCATGGGATCTTCTTGATCGGAGATTCAGAATCCAAAAATACATCATACTTCTTGGCCAGCGTTTTTGACCAACTTATTGTTCCTATTAAGCTTCTTGAGCACCTCCGCCATTTCCAGAAACGTGTGCTGCTTGCCCTGGCTGCTGTGCAAGGCTTCCAGTGCTGCCTGGTGAGACTTTGCTACTCATGGCTGTCCCTGTCATAGAAACCAAAAAAGCAATTCAAAAATCTTAATGTGTATATATATTGAAAGACGCAAAAATTATGGAGCAGTGGGAGTAACAGATTAGGCACTATAACTTTATAAAGACTTACCTAGGCCAAGATGTGAACTAAAAATGTATATAATTAGCATAGTACTGCAATACTGGGTCTTAATATATTACCCATACATATAAGTATTACCATTATTAGTAACCTTTGTGAAACAGTCTTATGCCCAGCAAGACATCATTGAGTCTTTAGGTCTTCCCTTCCCTCTTAGAGGAGGGCATTTCTTGACACTCAATTTTTCTATCTAATAATCAAATATAGGAACCAGATTCCACAAAGTACTTTAAGCAATGAGTTCTGTTTTCACTCTGGAATTTTTAGATAGCAAACACTCCCTGGGGTCATACACAAATACTACAGCGGAAGAGTTTTTACATGAAGTCTTTCAATGCACTTGACTGCTGGTGAATTTATCATATCCTCAAACATCCCTATGAAGGGGATCCTGTCTGAGTTAGTATTCTGTCCAACCACCGAAGAGGGCCACTCAGATGACTTTCAATCCAACAAGGAGTAATTCTTACTGTCTGCTTCTGATATTCTGCTCCCCACCCCTTCACAAAACTCATCCTTACCGTGCACATTTAAGTTAGCCGATAAATGACGGCAAAACCCTGGTTAACAGACTTGTGCCGGACCAACAGCAAATTCTTGGTTATTGAAGATCTTCAGGTTACAGCCTGGTAGAACTTTAAACACCATTGCATCGTGCCAGCAGCATCTTGGGGCTGTATTTCAGGTGGCTCTCCACAGAGATTGCACTGTCATTTAGGCATTCTGTAATAACTTCCCCAGCTATGTGATGCACGTGCCCTTCCCTTCCTATATGCCTGCTTGTCACGTCTACAAGTAGCATTATTTGTTTAAGGCTGGAAAGCAAACCTAAGCAGTGAGTGAGGGTATGATGCATGGAAGATAGCCCCAATCGTCTGGTTAAGTTCATAATACACTCTTAAACAGCAAAAATGCAGGTTCCAATTAACCGGCTGCAAATCCAAGCTGTGACAAAAGTGGAAGCAAAGTACCACTCGCCTCTAACTTGGCTCCCAGGACCTTCTGCTACACAAAACTTGATGTCAGAGCAGCCAGGCTGGGCTGGGCAGGGCTTTGCTAGACTGTCCACAGTGACCTTTATATAGACTTTTATATTTGAGGAGGAGGAGTCATGTGGACAGTTCAGTATTTAATTTCTTCCTTAACGGATGGATTTTCTTATTAGAAAAGAGGAGAGGATGGAGGGTGGCCAAATATGATGAATATTGATCCATTTGCTGTTGGAAGCAAGCTGGAGAGGGGAGCGTGATAGCTGGGTCACTTTCCTGTCATGTTGATGAAATGGCATGGTAGAAGCCAGGTGTTCATGCCTGTAATCCCAGAACTTGAAAGGCTAAAGCAGGACCGACATTATTAAGGCTAGCCTGGACTACAGTGTGAAATTCTGTCTCAAAAATAAACAAGACACAGCAAAAGACATAGGCCCTTATCCACATGTCAAAGAAACAAGGCAGAGAATTTTTTTTTAAGTGAAAGGCTTTAAAAGTGAGCTTCATTTTTTGTCTTCAATTATTTTCCTATGTATAAAAAGGGAAATGATTTTGTAGTCCAGTGTTAACAATTTAGGGAAATGTATCAGTAGAAGACAGGTCATAAGCTATAGAGATGGCCAATAAAAGAAAGTGCTGCTTAAAATAGTGGACTGTCAAGTCCAACCGTTCAACTAGGAGTTGAACTAGATGATCTCTTACTGAGTTTGCAAGTACATCAGTGCCAGGCAGACATGAGCATGTATACCAATGTGCTGGAAAAATTCAAAGCATACTTTCTACAGTTACACCTGTGCACAAGTAATAGGATTTGTACTACTTATCATTATACATGTATACCTAACAGCAAATTATTGTATGAGTGTGTGTATATAAGTGCATATGACCATATTCACTCAGGTACCCAAATCCCACATAACCTTTGAAATTTACAGCTGCTTTAAGAATGTAAAAAAAAAAAAAAAAAAAAAAAAAAAAAGAATGTACACTGGCATCTCATCCATGGAATAGGCCAAAAGTAGGAAAGGAAAATGGTATGGGTGCTTCCCCTGGTGTAACTCCTACAGAATATTTATTGGAAGAAACTTGTGAGCATTGCTGTAAAAAGAAGTCTTTGTTTTATCAATCTCTGCCAAAAGCTGAAACATTTTTCTAGGTCTGTTCTCATGTAATCTATTTTCTGCATGACAGTCAGGACACTGTTTTAAAAATGAAAATGTTCCTTTTAACTCAACAGTACTGGTGTGTGTGTGTGTGTGTGTGTGTGTGTGTGTGTATGTGTGTGTGTGTGTGTGCATGTGCACACACACGTGCTTGAGCATGTGTGTGAGATAGATGATAGACAGACAGGCAGACAGACAGACAGACAAAGACTGTGTACACAAGCATGGCCATCTCCACTCAGGTCAGAAGAGGAAGACCCTGGGTATCCTGCTCTATCATTGTCTGCTTCATTCCTGTGGCCCCAGATGTAGTACCAGATGTAGCAGGATGGATGAGCATAGTCCCCATAGCCTCATGCATGTGAATGTCTGAAGCAGAAATCATGAGGTTGAGAACAATGTACAAGATGCACAAGACAAGGATCAGATATTTTATCTCATAGTGAAACTAGAATACTTTTTTAAAAGACTGTGTGAAACTAGTAAAATAGTAAGGGGACTGGCTACTGGGGAATGCTCAGGGGACCGCGGGGAAGGAAGGGAGAGGGAGGAGAGCTCAAAAGAGCACAGTGCAGAGGGCAGGTATGACCAAAGCATGATACATGCATGTATGAAAATCTTTAAAAACCCAAATCGAACAGTGCTAGTCTCTGTTTAAAAGCTTCTATAAGCTCAGAGTTGCTCAGTAGTGACATTCCTTGAAGGTTTTCAGGACCCCTGATGGTATGAACCTCAACTATGACTCTAGTCACCACTGTGGCTCTCTCATTTTCTACCTGTGGGAAACTAACTTCCTTTACTTGTCTCTACATTCTTTCCTCTCAAGTATAGGTTTCTCTGAAGAGACCTACCATCTGGCCATTCCTAGCAACCCATCATGCCTCACAAGAAATTTTTCCAGTTCTTTCCAGATGCTGCATGCTCATATATACTCAGAGGCAGCATGATTTTTTTACTTGTTCTCTTTTTTTGTTTGTTTGTTTTTTTGTTGTTTTGTTTTTCGAGACAGGGTTTCTCTGTATAGCCCTGGCTGTCCTGGAACTCACTCTGTAGACCAGGCTGGCCTCAAACTCAGAAATTCANGGGTTTCTCTGTATAGCCCTGGCTGTCCTGGAACTCACTCTGTAGACCAGGCTGGCCTCAAACTCAGAAATTCACCTGCCTCTGCCTCCCAAGTGCTAGGATTAAAGGCGTGCGCCACCACCACCCAGCTATTTGTTCCTTTTTATGATCCCCCTTTCTTTTTAAATTTTTATTCTTAAGTTCCAGGGTCTGTGGTCTGCTATGTTTCTTAAGGTAGCCTTACTAACATTAGTGCTAAATTTGTTGAAAAAGTTCAAAATATTATTGCTGAAAAGTACATATCTTTCCCATTGTAAGGGATTTAAAATTAATTATTTTAGTTGCTATCCCTGTCAATAGAAAGAAAAAGGATAAATATAGCTAAAGATTATCCTCACTGTTGTTGGAATGGTTTAAATGTTCTAGTTCATATCTCACAGCTTCATTACATTAATGGCCTCAGTTAGGCATCTGTGTAAGATCCTGTCAGATTGGTAAACTGTCTCTTAAGACTTACTGGCTGATAAATCAAGTAACTCTCTAGTTAAAAAACAGACCTCATGTTAGCAAAACGCACTGGGCTTCAAAGACATGAAGACCCATTCAAGGAAATGCCATTTTCTGTCTCCTCATGCAGCCATACGATGCTTGGCTGCTCTTCCTTGTGAAATGACATAGGTTATCAGATCCATTTTACAGTACACTGAATACTATAGACAGCCTCTGGTAGACACACTTTCTTCCCCTGAGATAGTGACATAAACTGCCTGAGTGGAATCTGTTGTCACATTATGAGTGACACAAAACAAAGACGGGGTTTGCCTCACATTCTGAGAGACTGGGGATGATATAGTTTGTTCTTGGTTCCAGACTTGCTCAACTGATGACACTGATTCCATTCCCCTGAATGGCAGGAGCTTTTTAAACAAGCATATGTGAAGCTGAGCTAGAGGGTTGGAATTGCTGGCAGCAGAGGGACTGGGAGGTGCAGTTTGCCAAAGCCATCTGCTTAATTTTCCTAATAATCTAACACCTGCCAGGGAGATTCAGCTTACACTCCAAATGGCTGAGAACTGTGGCAACAGCAACAGTCATTTCTCATGAGCTGCCACCCTCATCCTTGGGGACAGTGGCTTTCAATTTACCTACTCAGTCTAAAAAGGTACTCATCTCTCTTAGGGACATCACCCCAGCTTTGTTAAGCTCTGGTTCCTGAGTGCCTGCAGGATCTTGGAGCACTCTCTTTGAAATTAAAGTCTGGTGAAATGGCAGGCATTTGAGAAAAAGAAGCCATTCACCTGGTAAGATTCCTCATTCATGTTTCTACCACTCATCGGTGGTGGTCTGGAAGAAGTCCAGAGTGAACGAATGCAGGTAATATAATGTAAGAGCTATCATGATTTAGATTGCTTAGTAACCAAGAGCAAATACACCCTTCACCCAGAGATTTTCTTCTAGATATTCTTGGCTGGTTTCCAAAGATCCCCGTAATCATAGTTTGTTAAAGACCTGGTCACCCTGTGGAGGTGGAGAAGCAAGGGTAGCAGGCAGACAGGGTCTGCCAAAAACAGTCAGCAGGCTTGGAAATATTCCATTTCTGAATTAGTCCTATGTAGAGAATAGGAACACTTGAGTAGCTATAATTTACCAGTTATAACTGCTTTAATCTGTCCGAAGGATGACATTCTTTAATTGAATTTCAGCCTGGTACACATTACTTCTTGAAAGGAGGAGAATAATTACATGAACAGAGCTTATTAATTTTATATCTAATACTACTTATAATGGATGCATAAAAACATAAAAATTATAGACATTAGTTGAGTCATATATGTGTCCTGCATATATGATCTGCCTAACGTCTACATCAGGTTAAAAATACTCTTTTCTCAAACATTTGTCATTCCTTGAACAGCCTTCTGGAATGAATAGCTCATCATTGTTATACATAAAGAAAATTACATATTAATACTAAGCATGAGAATAGGATGTTGAAGGCAAATAAACAATCTAATAATGAATAGGTTCTTTGTTCTGATTGATTTTAATTATATATTATTTTTCAATAAAATAAATAATTCTTCAGAGGTAAAATCATTGAATTTTCTTTCTTTCTTTTTTCTTTTCTTTTTTTTTTTTTTTGAAAAATATATCACAGAAGTAAAATCTGATTGGTTAATTTGAAGAATGCTTATAACAAGGATTGATACTGGATTTTTTTTCTTAAGAATTGTTTTTACTGGAATCATGAAATCTCTCAAGTATGTGTTTTGCCTATATATTTTGTCACAAGACTGGCATAAACATTGCAGGAATGTAACCAATAGTAATCTATTGGCAGGTATTTACACAGCTAAAACCATCATCTATTGTGATTTTCATTACACTTTATATCCATGCCTGTTTTCATGACCATAAGTTAGTTTAGATCCAGCATTAACCAGTATTTTCATGTATGATGGTAAGTTCAGAAGCTACTCATATGAATGACTTTAGAAATCAGATTAAAATAAATCTGGGCCAATACATCTTGTATGGTTTGATAATAGCCATTTAATAGGTGCAAGATGATACTGATTCTTAGTAACTAACACATTTTCACATATCCCTTGACTTTTTATGTGCCATTTTTGATGTGTTCATTCACATGTATGCCCCCTATTAAATAGTTATCATTTTAATTTTAGCTCAAGTTGTACATGATTACTTGTAACCCCTGTTCTAACATGACTTGAATACATTTTTTTCCAAGGATTGCCTTTTGACTGCTGTCTCTCCAATTCAGGAATTTTATGGTTTAACATAATGGTGTTGAGGGGTGTGCTTTTCTTTTTGTTTTGCCATGGATTTAACCAGTGTGTTCATATTATTATTCGATGGAATACATGATGGTATGTGTAGAAGCATCTGTGTTTTGGGATTCAACAAGTCACTGCCCAGAAAAACATCACGGAGTATTGCTCCAAGAGGTTTCTAGTCATACAGTATTGTTCTTATGTGGGAGTTTTTAGTCAACTTTAGGGTCTGTTCCTTTAAGAAGTGAGGTCAACAGATTGGGAAAGGATTTTTACCAATCCTAAATCTGATAGAGGACTAATATCCAATATATACAAAGAGCTCAAGAAGCTGGACTCCAGAAATTCAA
>NC_034608.1:55934229-55981859 GCF_900095145.1 Mus pahari | reverse complement strand
GTACCCCCTGAGCTTGTGTCTCTAGCTGCATATGTAGCAGAAGATGGCCCAAATGGCCTTCATTGGGAAGAGAGGCCCCTTGGTCTTGTAAACTTTATATGACGCAGCACAGGGGAAGGCCAGGGCCAAGTAGTGTGGGTGGGTAGGGGAGCAGGGGCAGGGGGTTTATAGGGAACTTTCGGTATAGCATTTGAAATGTAAATAAAGAAAATAATAATAATTTTTAAAAAATAATGTAAAAAAAAAAAGTGAGGTCAAGGCCAGGTGTAGTGGCACACACACACCTTTAATCCCAGCACTCAGGAGTCAGAGGCAGGTGGATTTCTGAGTTCGAGGCCAGCCTGGTCTACAGAGTGAGTTCTAGGACAGCCAGTGCTCTACAGAGAAACCCTGTCTCAAAAAAAGAAAAAAAAGAAGTGAGGTCAAGGTTTCATTCTCCTGCATGTGGATAACTTCTACCAGCCACATAAATCTAAGCCACTGTTCTCTTTCCATTGTGTGTTCTTGGCACTTCTGTTAAAAGGCTTTAAATAAGTCTCCTGCAGCTCCTCTTTGGCTGTTGGTTTCTACATAGGTTTCCATGCTGGATGCAGCCTCGCAGGAGACAGTTATGCTAGGCTCCTGTCTGCAACTATAGCTGAGGATCATTAGTAGTGTCAGGGGTTCATGCTCTCCCATCAGATTGATCTCAAGTTGGGCCAGTCATTGATTGACCATTCCCTCAATCTCTGCTCCATCTTTATCCCTGCACATCTTGTAGGCAGGACAAATTTGGGGTAGAAGGTTTTGTGGGTGGGTTGGTTGCTGCCCCCTCTCTCCACTAGAAATCCTGCCTGACTATGAGAGGGTAGCTACTTCAGTCTCCATATCCTGAGTTGCTAACAGTCTCACCTATGGTTACCTCCATAGACTCCTGGGATCCTCCCATTCCAGGTTTCCATCTTGTCCCACAGATGCACCCCACTGATTTTACGAGAGAACCTAAGAGTCAACTAACCTGAACCCATGGGGGCTCATAGACTAAACCACCAACCAAAGAGCAAGCATGAGTTGGACCTGGGGCCTTACACATCTGTAGCAGATGTGCAGCTTGGTCTGCATGTGTTCCTCTACCGATAGGAGTAGAGGGACACTATCTCTAGCTCGATTACATACCTTTGGATCCCCTTCTCCTGGCTGGGCTGCCCTTTCTGGCCTCGGTGAGAGGGGATGCGCTTAGTCCTGGTGACACTTGATGTGCCAGAGCAGGTTGGTACCCATAGAGGGTTCCCCTTCTCTGAGGAGAAGAGGGTAGTGGGGAAGTTGTAAGGGTGGGACTGGGAGTAGAGGATGTAGGGGCCATTATGGTCAGAATATAAAGTGAATATGAATGAATGAATGAATGAATGAATGATAAACAAGTAAATGGGGAAAATATGTTAAAATACAATAGTTTTACTTTGGATCAGCTACACTCATCTCTCCAAAATAAATGAAGTTCTAGTAGTTGAAAAAAAAAAAGACTTTAGACATGAGGATTTATCTGTGGTTGCTTTCATGTTAGCACAGATTATTAGTTCCTTCAGTCTATAAACACAGGGTATTTTCCAGTTGTGTTATTTTCCCACTCCTCAATGTTTTATTTTTTCCTCTTTTTTAAATTTTAATTAATTTTATTTATTTACATTCAAACTATGTCCCCCTCTCTGTCCCCCACACAATTCCTCACCACATCCCTCCTCTCTCTTGCCTCTGAGAGCATGCTCTCCTCTTACCCCCAGGAATTAAGGTATAGCTGGGTCTTCAGGTAGAACTATTTCCAATTTTCTGAGGAACTGCTAGATTGATTTCCAGAGAAGTTGCAACAGTTTGCAATCCTGCCAGCAATGGAGGAGTGTTCCTCTTTCTCCACATCCTTGCCAGTGTGTGCTGTCACTTGAGTTTTGATCTTAGCCATTTTGATTGGTGTAAGGTGGAATCTCATGTTGTTTTCATTTGCACTTCTCTGATGACTAAGGATGTTGAGCATTTCTTTAAGTACTTCTCGTCCATTTAGGAGTCCTCTATTTTGGATTCTGTTTAGCTCTGTATCCCATTTTAAAAATTTGAGTTATTTGGGTTTTTTTTGGAAATTAACTTCTTGAGTTCTTTCTATACTTTGGAATAGCCATCTACTGGATGTAGGGTTAGTGAAGGTTTTTTTTTTTTTCTTCCCTATCCATAGGTTGCTGATTTGTCCTATGACTATGTCCTTTTACATGTAGAAGCTTTTCAGTTTCATGAGGTCTCATTTATTAATTTCTGAACTTAGAACCTGAGGCATTGGTGTTCTTTTCAGGAAATTGTCCCCTGTGCCAATGAGTTTGAGGCTTTTTCCCACTTTTTCTTCTATTAGATTCAGTATATCTGGTTTTGTGTTGAGGTCCTTGATCCACTCAGACTTGAGTTGAGCACTCCAAACCATCTTTTCATCTACATTTTGACTAATTGAATAGATACGAAGAGAGTGGACAACCTGGTCTTATTCCTGATTTTAATGGCATTTCTTTGAGTTTCCCTTCATTTTAAGTTTGATATAGGCCAGCTGTAAATTGCCAGCATTATAATTAGATTTGTTCCTTTAATGCCTAATATCTCCAGGACTTTTATCATGAAGGGGTACTGGATTTTGTCAACAGCCTTTTCTGCATCTAATGATAAAATCATGTTTGTTTTTCTTCCCCCTTTAGTTAGTTTATATGGTGGATTATGTTTTCTGATTTTCATATATTGAACCATCCCTGCATCTCTGGGAAGAAACCTACTTGATTATGGGGTGCAAGTGTTTCATTAAGTATTTTTGCATCTCTGCTCATAAGGGAAATTGTTCTGAAATTCATTTTTTTTTTTTGCTGAGTCTTTATGAGGTTTGGGTATGAGCATAACTGTGTCCTCCTCAAATGAACTGGGCAATGCTACTTCTGTTTTTATTTTGTGGAGTAATTTGAAGAGTGTTGGCACTAACTCTTAAATTCTGGTACAATTCTAAACTACAACTATCTGGTTCTGGGCTTTTTTGGTTGAGAGAGTTTTAATAACTGAGTCTATTTCATTAGTGGTTATAAGTTTATTGAAATTAATTATCTGATTTAACTTTAGTAAATGATACCTATTGAGAAAATTATCCATTTATTTTATATTTTCCAATTTAGTGGAGTATAGGATTTTAAAGTATAGCCTTATGATTCTTAAATTTTAAAAAATTGTTAATTCATTTCTAAATATTAAAAATATTGTTCTCTAAATGTCTTGTTTCCTCCCTGGAAGGGAAAACATTAATTGTTACACTATAAATCTGAATGATAATTTAAACTTAAGTATTATCACATATTTTATATATTGTCTAGTATTTATTGATTAGTCTTTTCCTATTGTTCATGTTATTTGAGAATTAGTTTGACACTGGAGTAAGAGTGCCATTAGGTAAAAATTTCATAAGCATAACATTTTTTTTAAATAATTGGACTTACTGAATTCATTTTGTGGTAGAACAATGGTTAAAGTTTATGGTAAAAGGATCAGAATTTTGGATGTCATATGCCCAAAACTTTATTACAGCTGAAAGAAAACATTTTTTTTAAATTTTAGATTTTTACTTATTCAATGTACATCCCACTCATTAACCCCTCCCAGTCATTCTCCACAAGCCTCCCCCCATCTTCCCCTCCCCTTGTCCTCTGAGCAGGTGGGCCCCACCTGGATACCCCCACACCCCCACACACACACCCAGCCACTTCTAATCTCTGTGAGGCTAGGTGCTCACAGAGCACCTCTCCCACCTGGATGCAGAAGACAGGTGGATCCTAGTCTCCCATCTAATCTGGTGGTCCATGTCTTTTTACTGATGAATTGAACCACTGATATAGACAGGTATCATTGAACAGTGTTTATTGATTTCTGTTATATTGTTGTCTTGGTACGGGTTTTCCCCCTTCATTTTATTTGCTGCTTACTGATTATTTAGTCCTTGTGCTTTCCTATGTGTTTTTGTTTGTTTGTTTGGTTGGTTGGTTAGTTTTTTTGTTTTGTTTTGTAGACAGGGTTTCTCTGTATAGCCCTGGGAGTCCTGGAACTCACTTTGTAGACCAGGCTGGCCTCAAACTCAGAAATCCACCTGCCTCTGCCTCCCAAGTGCTGGGATTAAAGGCATGTGCCACCTAACCTCTTCATGTTGAAGTTTTTCTTCTAGCAACTTCTGTATTGCTGGATTTGTATTCAAAGAATGTTTACATTTGGTTGTAAGCAAGGACTGTTTTTCTTTCTCCCTCCATTGTGATCGAAAGCCTGGACTAGCATCTGTGGTTTCTTAGAGTTTATAAAACATTGGTGCAGACCCTCTGGCTCTTAGAGTCCCCACTGAGGAATGCAATGTCTGCCTTTATGTTACTTGTTCTTTTTCCCTGGCAGCATTTAACATTCATTCTTTGTTCTGTACATTCCGTGTTTATTAAGTGTTTTAGAGAATTTCTCTTCTTCTCTAATCTAGTTGATGTTCTCTATGCTTCTTGAATCTTGGTATGGATCTCCATTTTTTTTATACTAAAATTTTTTTTCTTGCCTCTGAAGTTTTTTCTTGACTTCCTAAAGCTTTCATTTCTGTTTCACCAGTTTGGGTTTTCTCGGTGACTCTATTTCTACTTTATGTCTTTAACTGTTTTCTTCCTTTCATTCCAGTGTTTTGTTATTATAGATTTTACTAATGAGTTTATCATAATATCTTTTGGGTCCTTGAACATATTCATAGAGGATATTTTGAACTCTTGATCCTATGCTTCATTTATGTTGCATTTCTCAGGGACCATGCTGTGTATGGTTTGGTGGTGATATATTTTCCTGGTTGTTAATAGTGATTATTTTCACTCTCATGTCTAGGCATCTGGGCTTGATAATAATAATAATATTGCTATTATTATTATTATCATTATTATTATTATTATTACTATTGATGTTTCTATATGGTCTTGTCTTTGTTGGGTGGGTATTCCATCCCTTGCTTTCTCTTTTTCTCCCTGGATCTTTGGAGTGTTATGACTGTTGACTGCTTGTTAGGGAGTGCTTATGATTCCCTGAAAAGTATGCATCAGAGCTGACTGAACAGAATAGGAGTGGACTAGAAGAGGGTCTCTGAGAGTGTTTGTTCACAGGGATGAGGAAAGCTGGGTCAGACACTAGGATCTGTGGATTTCCCAGGGAGCTGACTAGAGAGGGAGGCTAGACTCGTGTAGTTAGTCCAGTATACGTGTGGGGATGAGAAGGGAATTGGCCACACAGGGCAGGAAGGAAAGTAAAGATTGTCTACCTGTTTCCCACCATTCATACTCGACTGTTACCTGGTAGAGAGTGCCTCTCATAGAGGGATGGGCTGAGAGAGAAGACTGGGTCATTTTTAGGTCTGAGGCATCCAAAGGGGATACAGTCAGCCCTGTGGCACATCTTCATTCTCCAACCTTGACTGAGGGACATTTCTGATGTTTCCATTTCATAGTTATTGGCAGTGGAGCAGACATCCACTCCTTTGGGTATATGCAAAGGCATGGTATAGCTGGATCATTTGGTAGATTTATTTTAGGGCTTTAGGGATTTTCCACACTGATTTCCATAGTGGTTGCATCAGTTTGTAGTCCCACCCACAGAGGATGAGATCTCTCCTGTCTCTTCACTGGCTCTGGTATTTGCTGTCAGTTATTTTGTTGATATTGCCTTCTGACTAAAGCAAGATAAAAATCTCAAAGCTGTTTTGATTTCCATTTCCCCAGTTCCTAGGTGTCTTAGTTAGGGTTTTACTGCTGTGAACAGACACCATGATCAAGGTAACTCTTATGAGGACAACATTTAATTGGGGCTGTCTTACAGGTTCTGAGGTTCAGTCCATTATCATCAATGTGGGAATATGGTGGCATCCAGGCAGGCATGGTGCAGGAGGAGCTGAGAGTTCTACATCTTCATCTGAAGGCTGCTAGCAGAATACTGGCTTCCAGGCAGCTAGGATGAGGGTCTTGTAGCTCACACCCACAGTGACATACCTACTCCAACAGGGCCACCCCTTCTAATAGTGCCATTCCCTGAGCTGAGCATATACGAACCATCACACTGGGAAAAATAAGTTTTTGAGATATTTCTAAGCCATTTTGTAATGTATTTGAGAACTCTGTTTAGATTCAGAACTCCATTTATATTTGGGTCATTTGGCTTCATTTGTTTAGCACTCTGTGGTCTTCCTCTGCAATTGATTAACTGTGAAGAAGCTTTTTAGTTTCATGAGGTCCCATTTGTCACTTGTTGGTCTTATATCCTGAGCACAGAGTCATACACACCTATATCATATAGAGTACTGCCTATGAGTTCTAGCAATTTCAGCATTTGAGGCTTACTTTTGTGGTCTTTGATCTACTTGGTGTTATTTGTGTAGAATAGTGAGCATGGGTCTCATGTTCTTCTACACTTAGATATCCTGTCTCCCATCACCATTTGCTGCTGACTCATCATTTCCTTCATTGTATGAGTTCAGCATCTTTGTCACACATCAGATATTTGTATTTACATGCACTTATGCTCAGGTCTTTTGCTTTGTTCCATTGGTCTTCCCGTTTGTTTTGTGCTGGTAACATATGTTTTATTACTATAGCTCTGCTATATATCTTAATCTCTGGAGATGTAATCACTCTGACATGCTTCCTTTTTGCTCAATATTGCTTTGTATTTGAAATTCCACAAGGAATTTGTGGTTTCATATGATTTTCAGGATTTTCTTTCCTATTATTGTGAGAAATGTTGTGGGGATTTTGGTTGAGATAAATTACTTTTGGCAGAATGGCCAAATTTATGATATTAAGTGTTCCAACACATGAGCTTTGGAGGTCATTCCACCACCTTTTCCCTTAGAGATAAAGTATTGTTGGGAGTTCTTTCACCTCCTGTTGCCCTGATAATTAAGGTCAAAGTCTACCACTGTCTGAGCTCAGCACAATATGGAAGGTTCCCTTCATTGGCAAGGCTTCCCCTTCTCTGACCTTGATTGAGGAGCTCAAGAACCCCCACAGACCTCTACCTGCAGAATGTCACATAGACTTGGTTAGAATTATATTTTCAACTTCCTTTCTCCCAATAAGAACCAGTTCAACTAGGCCCTGAGATTCCTAAAATGCTTCCCCATGCTAATGAGGCATTTTGGTAACATAAGCTTTCAGCCAGTTACCTTTGCCCATTCACTGTTCCCCAAATTATATAAGCCTTGAATCACCACAAGTTGATCTGCGTCCCCACAGTTGATCCTGCACATACTCAGTACTCACAGGGCTTCTGAACCTAAAGCCCCCCCCCATCCTTCCCACTCCACTCCCCCCCACCCCCTGCCAGGATGGCCAGGGCTATATAGTGAGATCTTATCTCAAAATAATGGTCTATTTCTTTTCATGACAGTCTTGTATACCCATTAAGTTATGTCACTCTGAATTACAGGGATAAATCTTCATTTCCTTGTCATGACTATTTAAACTTTTGACGTCTTATTAGCATCATCATTTACAATTTTAGTAAAACTGATTTTTTTGCCACCTGTTGCTATCATATAACCTGTTGCTATTAAACACTTGCTGCTTTTAATTTTCTTTTGATCATATTCTTCTCATTTTCTTATGTATATTCTGTCTATTTTTTTGATGTCATTGGGTGGTCTGTATCATCTAAAATGACATAATTAATTGATGCTTGTTACTGAATTTAACTATGTACCAAAGATTCCATGTGTATTATTCCCAAAGTATTATAAATCATACCTTAAATAACAAACTAATTTTTATTTAACACTTATTGTTAAAATGAACTTATGAAATAGTCTTGTACTGATTTGAAATTATTCTGTTATATCATGTATCTCGTGCTTTGTGATGCTACATAGGTTTTACTTCTTTTTGATACTTTGCTTTTTAGACAGTTTAGAACTAAGTGTTCTGTTTAAAAACATTTTTATAGAAATGTAATATGGTAACTATTTTATTTTTGCTTAGTTTGTCAACATTTGATAGAGGTGTTAAAATCTATTGCTGAAATTTTATTTTGTGGTAATTTCTTCTTTTATTTGTAACAGTTGTTCTTTATGTGTCAAGTAAAAGATCATTATATATGAAGTATCAGATACAAAGCTATTTGTATTTTACTGTTTTTATGCTTGGTAAAAATTGCTTATCATTTAACTTTATATATATATATATATGTATGTATATATACATATATACATATATACATACGCACACACACACATATATATATATATATATATATATATATATATATATAAAATTTTATTTGTATCTTGAGAACAAAGTTTATTTTCTGCAACTCTCTAGATGGATAATTGATCTACAATGTTCTGCATATATTTGAAATATGCAAGTTGATGTTTTAAGAAGTGTCACTCATAGTTTATGTCCAGTTCCTTATGCCTTTTGTCTCCAGACTCTATCTTCCCTTCTCACAAAATCACTCATTTACTGTTATGAAACATAAAGACATTTTCTAGAACTCTAATGTCTTAGTGTTTCAAATGCTGTGATAAAACAATGAGGCCAAAAGCAACATGGAAAGAAAAGAGTTTATTTAACCTGAAAGCCTGGAAGTCCAACACTGAAGAGCTCCAGAGCAAAAATTAAAGCAACGACCATGTAGAAGTGGTGCTCACTGGTTTACTCATATGGTTTACTCAACCTTCTTTCTGATAGTACCCAGGACTACCAGTCCAGAATTGGGACCACATCAACCATTGATCAGGAAAATGCTCTTAATTAAAGACTTGCCCACAGGCCAATCCTATGGAGGCATTTTGTCAATTAGGGTGCTCTTTTTTAAATATTACCCTTACTTGCATCATGTTGACATTAAAACTATAATATATATATAGTGAGCATGGGTCTCATGTTCTTCTACACTTAGATATCCTGTCTCCCATCACCATTTGCTGCTGACTCATCATTTCTTCTTGTTCTTGCCCTTCTCATCGTTCTTGTTCTTCTTCTTGCTCTTCTTTTACTTGTCCTCCTCCTCCTCCTCCTCCTCCTCCTCCTCCTCCTCCTCTTTCTCTTCCTCTTCCTCCTCCTCCTTCTCCTCCTCCTCCTTATCCTCCTTCTCCTCCTCCCAGTCCACCTTCTCCTCTTCCTCCTTCTTCTGGTCTACATTTAGAAATTACCTACATTGCATCATATTCACATCATTTTCTCCCTCCTTCTCTTCCTTCTCTCCTTCTACCTCCTCCCATGTTCCTCACCTTACCGCTCAAACTCTTGATCTTCTGTAATTATTGTTACACACACACACACACACACACACACACACACACACACACACACACATTTCAGAGCATGATAGGCTTTTTTTTTTACACTTGAAATCAGATTACAACAAGTATAGCTCAAAACACAAAAGCAGAACACTGTAATAAGCATTTTTAAAAAAAAAAAACTAGGAAGCTAAATTTATTAAGGAAAACTTAAATTACCTCACATAGACAAGAAGAGTGGAAGGTAATCTAAAATGAAAACGAAACTATTCTCTGTCATTGAGAATAGGGAAGAAGAAATTGGCTTAGGGAACCATTTTGTATAAACATTACAGCACTAATTTTGATGTACTAGCATTTGTTGCTATATTCTTCTTTTTAAAAAATCTTTAATCTTTCCTCACAATCCAATCTCTATTCCCCCTCCTGTTCTGTCCTCCAACAGTTCCACAGCCCATTCCTCCGTCCCTGTCTCCAAGAGGATGTCCCCCCAACATCCTGCTAGGCCTCCCACCCCTCCCTATGTCCCTAAGTCTCTCAAGGCTAGGTGTGTCGTCTCTAGTGGAGGTCAGATGTAGTCCTCCTCTGTATGTGTGTTGGGGGCCACAGACCTTTCAGAGTTTGCCATCTGACTGGGGGCTCAGTGTCTGAGAGACCTTGGAGGGTCCAGGTTCCTAGAGACTGCTGGTCTTCCCATGGAGTTGCCCTCCTCCTCAACCTCTTCCAGCCTTTCCCCAATTCACCCATAAGGGTCCCTGGAGAGGTGACCCTCTAAAATGTACCAGAGACCTAGGAGGTGAATCTCAAGACTTAAAGGGAGGGACATTGGATTAGATGCCCAACAATGGAGAGAGGGAACTTGTGGAGTCCACCTCGAATAGAAAGACAGGGCATGGGGTTATCAGGTGGAGGGATAGGGTTACCATCCCACAGTCAGGAACTCTGACCAGGGGTTGTTCCTGTCTGGGAGAACTGCAGGAACAAAAATGGAGAGGAGACTGGGGGAAAAGAGGTGCAGTGACCCGCCCAAATTGGGATCCATCTCAGAGGGAGATATCAGGGTTGACACTATTATTGATGCTGTGGTATACTTACAGATGGGAGCCTAGCATGACTGCACTCAGAAAGGCCCAACAAGCAACTGACATGAGATGTAGACATATAGTTGCACCCAGCCAGTGGTCTGTTATACGCTCTTGATGTAGTAGCTTATAAAAATGCAGCTATCCCCTTTACCTCCTTGAATTTGAATATCTTTAAAATAGATTGTCATAGTCAATACAAGTCTGAGTGTGGTTGATAGCACCTTATGTAAACTTCTAGTGTTCTATTTCAGCACCTTTTTTGGTACCCAGTGTAACAGCATTTTAAAAAAAATATCTGTTTTGTAAATATTGTGGTGTATTTCCTTTGTTTGATGCAATATAATTTATTTGTAGGATCTGTGATGACTTTCTTATAAAATATTGTTACTTCTTTAAAATGGAACTGTACTGGCTAATTTTGTGTCAACTTGACACAGGCTGGAGTTATCACAGAGAAAGGAGCTTCAGTTGGGGAAATGCCTCCACAAGATCCAGCTGTAAGGCGTTTTCTCAATTAAGTGATCAAGGGGAGGGTCCCTTTGTGGGTGGTTCCATCTCTGGGCTGGTAGTCTTGGGTTCTATAAGAGAGCAGGCTGAGCAGGCTAGGGGAAGCAAGCCAGTAAAGAACATCCCTCCACGGCCTCTGCATCAGCTCCTGCTTCCTGACCTGCTTGAGTTCCAGTCCTGACTTCCTTGGTGATGAATAGAAGTATGGAAGTGTAAGCCGAATAAACCCTTTCCTCCCCAACTTGCTTCTTAGTCATGATGTTTTGTCCAGGAATAGAAACCCTGACTAAGACAGGAACTCAAGGAGTTATTGAGAGTACATGTCTCTTCATGATTGCTACCCAATTTGACACTATCCTCTTCATACTTTATTACTGAGTGTCTACTCTAGACCTGGTTTCTATATGGGCTTTCTTCCATTCCATTGCTGACATTATTACTACACATACATTCACATAGTTACAGGCAAATAGAATACAATGAACGAAAGGTTCCTTTGGATTTGACATTTGAATACAATTAATGTAAAATCAGAAAACTAGAAAACTCATCTGCAGCCATTGTTCTTTAACAGCCATATCAGTCTAACATGTTAACTTCTGAAGATAGCTCAGCTCTTTATAGGTCTTTCAATAAATAGCAGGTATATAGGGAAATACACTTAACCTGGTATAAAATCTGGGTGCACACCGACTCCAAATGGTGTCCCTAGGCTCCTAGCATTACAGTCACATATTGGAATTAAAAAGAATGAGACAGGATATTATACTAACATTATGTCTTAGTTCTTTTACTGGACTAGGCAGACATAATGGTGGTAAATTTTGGAAGTGGGTTTAAAGAGGGTCTGTGTTTGTATTTACAAGCAAAGAAGTAGATGGCTTCCTTGAGCTGGATTTGAATTTAAGTGGCCCGGAATTCCATGCAGTGATTGTTCAATACAATGGAAACCCCAAGGTTTGTAGCTTGGCTCCTTGTTTTTACTCTTAAGAACCTAGAAGATTTGCACAAGCTTGCAATCCCACCAGCAATGGAGGCGTGTTCCTCTTTCTCCACATCCTCACCAGCATCTGCTGTCACCTGAATTTTTAATCTTAGCCATTCCGACTGGAGTGAGATGGTATCTCAGGGTTGTTTTGATTTGCATTTCCCTGATGATTAAGGATGTTGAGCATTTTTCAGGTGTTTCTTAGTCATTCGGTATTCCTCAGTTGAGAATTCTTTGTTTAGCTCTGTGCCCCAATTTTTAATGGGGTTATTTGAATTTCTTGGGTCCCGCTTCCTGAGCTCTTTGTATATATTGGATATTAGTTCTCTATCAGATTTAGGATTGGTAAAAATCCTTTCCCAATCTGTTGGTGNCCNTTTTGTCTTGTTGACAGTNTNTTGCCTTACAGAAGCTTTGCAATTTTATGAGGTCCCATTTGTCAATTCTTGATTTTACAGCACAAGCCATTGCTGTTCTGTTTAGAAATTTTTTCCCTGTGCCCATATCTTCGAGGCTTTTCCCCACTTTCTCCTCGATCAATTTCAGGGTATAGGGAACTTTCGGGATAGCATTTGAAATGTAAATAAAGGAAATATCTAATAAACAAATAAAAGGAAAAAAAAAAAGAAAAGAAAAGAAAAAAAAGAACCTAGAAGAATATCACAGCTAGGGAAATGGGTACCGATGTGGTATCACTTTCTCAGCCAAGGCAATGAACAGCAGTTTCTCTTTTTTCTTTTTAATTTTTTTATTAGCTATTTTCTTCATTTACATTTAAAATGCTATCCTAAAAATCCCCTATACCCTCCTCCTGCCCTGTTCCCCTACCCACCCACTCACACTTCTTGGCCCTGGCGTTCCCCTGTACTGGGGCATGTAAAGTTTGCAAGACCAAGGGGCCTCTCTTCCCAGTGATGGCCAACTAGGCCATCTTCTGTTACAAATGCACCTAGAGACATGAGCTCTGGGGGTACTGGTTAGTTCATATTGTTGTTCCACCTATAGGGTTGCAGCCCCCTTCAGCTCCTTGGGTACTTTCTCTAGCTCTTCCATTGGGGGCCCTGTGTTCCATCCTATAGATGTGAGGATCCACTTCTGTATTTGCCAGGCACTGGCAAAGCCTCACAGGAGACAGCTATATCAGGGTCCCTTCAGCAAAATCTTGCTGGCATATGCAATAGTGTATGCGTTTGGTGGCTGATTATGGGATGGACCCCCGGGTGGGGTAGTCTCTGAATAGTCCATCCTTTCGTCTTAGCTCTAAATTTTGTCTCTGTAACTATATCCTTTCCATGGGTATTTTGTTCCTTATTCTAAGGAAGAATGAAGTATCCACACGATGGTCTTCCTTCTTGGTTTTCTTGTGTTTTACAAAATGTATCTTGGGTATTCTAAGTTTCTGGGCTAATATCCGCTTATCAGTGAGTGCATATCTAGTGACTTCTTCTAAAGTAGACCAACTCGCCATTCCCACTAACAGTATATGAAGGATCTGATTTCCCTACATCTTCTTAAACAGTTAATTTGTGTATTTGGGAGGAGCAAAGTGGCATCTATTGTACTCTAGACTAAAAGTTCCTTAATAATTATTACCATGATTTGTACAGTGTACAATAATATTTAATAAGGGTGATTGCTCATTTTGTTTCCTTGGTCTTCTGTAACAAAGCAACGAACAAACTGGACGGCTATAGTTCTAATACTCTAGAAATTGCATGTTAAAAGTCAAGCTCTTAGGAAGATCGTGTTTTGTATGAGATCTTTCCATAAATCGTTTGTTCGATCACTAGGCTTTGAGAGATTTGCTGGAATTCCCTGGCGTGTAGATACATCTTCACAAGCATCTTTCCTGAAAGTGTCTGCCATGTCTGTCCTCACAGGAATGTCTTCTTATAAACTATATTGAAGTAGAAGCCTAGCATCTTGGGTATCATCTCATCTTACCTGACTATAATTCTATCAGGAGTTTTCAAATAAAATCACATCCTGAAGTACTGAGATTAGAATTTCACATCATCTCGGTGTGTGTTTACGGGGAGACTGACACAACTTGATACAATAATCCAGTCTGATGGTCTCTGTGAACCTATCTTCTCCTGTATCAATTACCTACAGCATAGAGAGAGAAGTGGTGAACGTGAGGGTTCCTCAGATATTGCTTTCTATCTTTCACAGCTGAAATACTTTAGCTGCATGCTGCTCAGAGATGCCCTTGGAAACATAAGTAGAAGCTCTTATTTTGAGTTTCAAGGCATGTTGAATTTTTAGCTTTATTGAGACTGGCTATTCAGTTTCTTTAATTTTCTAGCCCTCATCCCTGAACTGAGAACATCTTGTGAGGGTTTTCTTTCTCCATTCTATGTGTTAGGCATTTTGTTTGTTGAACCTCTTTAGTTGTGATGTATTTTCATTTTAATTCATCAAAAATATTTAATTTACAATATGACTTCTATTATGAGCCATTGCATGAGGTGTGTCAATTTAAGTTATGTGAGTTTTCCATCTATTTTTTTTTTTTTTTAATTTTTTATTTTGAGAAAAGGTACCTCTGTGGAGCTATTGGCTAACCTGAGATACTATGTAGACCAGGCTGGCCTTCACCGCACACAAATCTCCCAGCCTCTGCTTCTGTCTCTGCCTCTCAGTGCTGGGATCAAAGACATGTGTCACCATAGTTGCACTAAGTTTTTCAAAGTTTCTTATTTCTGAATACTTAGCTTTGTCCTATTTCAATTAGGAAAAAAATGTATGATTCCACTATTTTAAAAAATTAAGATTTGTAAAAAAAATTATTTCCATAGTGGAATATTTCAAGTGAATTTGGGAAAAAATGCATATTCTACTATTGGTGTACTATAACCAAGTGTAAAACCTACTGGCTGATATTTGCCTTCCAGTCTATGTCTTTATCTGCTTTTAACTATCATTTGCATAGAGTATCATTTTACACGATCTTCTAACCTTTTGTATTGGTATTGATGAGAGTATCTCAAAGACATAATAATAGAGATTCAGAGTCTGAGAATCCATTTTGCTAGTATCTTTTCACTGGAGCATTAATGAATTTCACTTAAAGAAATTATTAATTGATTAGAAGGGACTTAATTGAGTTATTCTGGAATTTGTTTTCTATGTCTAGTATTAGTCTTTTGAGATATCTCACATTAATTTTCATAGAAGATGCACCATTTTGTATACTCACGAGCATATCTCACTTGACTGACAACAGTCATTCTGACTAGTGTGTGACAGAATCTCAAAGAAGTTTGTTTCCATTTCCTGGATGGCTGAGAATGAAGAAAACTTTTATCTATCTGTCTGTCTATCTATCTATCATTGTTCATTTGCTTTTATTTTTCAGAGCACAGACTGTTTAGCTTATAAGCTTGTTTCCTGATCAGCAATTTGGGTTAACGGTATTTATATTTTCACTTTGCCATGTATTCTCTGTAATAGATCCTGTCTCATCATCATCTGTCTCGTTGTCATGCTGACAAAGGCCTCCATTCGTATGTCTCTTCGCTCTGCTGTTGCCTTTGCTATCAGCAGTTGGGGTTAAATTTGAAATGCATGAGTTTTTTTAATTGAAAATTTCTTTTTCTTATGTGGAGAGTATGGTGGAGTAATCCAATTTGTTAATTCCTAGGGTTATTTTCTAAGCTAATTGAGTCTTGCACTTAGTTTCTGCCTATGTTGATGCCTTGAAATGTGTTCCTTGAAAAATTTTTTTGTATTTCAGCTTTATAGATTTAATTTATTTATTCTTTTCTCATATATTACATCCTCTCTTCCTCCCCTTCCACCAGTCTTTCTCCTCCACCTCCCCTTTTCCATGAATCCATGCCTCCTAGACCCCCCTTGGGAAAAAAAAACCAAAAGAGACCTTCCAGAGACATCAGCCAATTATAGTGTTAAAAGCTACAATAAGACCAGACATATATTATCACATCAAGGCTGGGGGAGGCAACCCAGTAGGAGGAAAAGGGTCCCAAGGGCAGGCATGAGTTAGAGAGAACGCCAGCTCCTCCTGCTAGCATTTCTGCAAGAACACCGAGCTATACAACCATAACATGTATGCAGAGAACCTAAGTCCGAACCATGCAGGCTCGCTGACCTCTGTGAGCCCATCTGAGTCCTGGTCAGCTGATTCCTTGGGCTGTTGTGTGGTGTTCTCAGTTCCTCTAGCTTCCTCCCCTTACCTGCTGGGCCCTCCAAGCTCCACCTGATTTTGGCTGTGGTACTCTGCATCTGCTCCCACCAATTGCTGGATGGGTGCTCTCTGAACTCTGATTGAAGGAAGGCTCTGGTCCACACAACTTTGCAGGCTGGACAAACTGTAGGTCAGAGGTTTTGTGGCTGGGTTACTGTCTCAAGCCCTCCTCTTGGGGCATTCTCTGGTTACAGAGGATGATCAGTTCAAGCTCCCTGTCCTCAGTAGGAGTTTTTCTAGTGTTACCCTCTTAGATTCCCTGGAGTTTCCATTGCACTGGGTTTTTTTTTATCTCACTCTCAAAATGATCCCCAACTCCAGTCTTTCCCGCTATTTTCTCCCTCCATCGGCCCACCTAATCTTTCCTATTTTCATCCCTATCTGCCCCAGTCCATCCAATAAATCTATTCTATTTTCCGTTCACAGAAAGATCTATGTGTTCCCCTTAAGCACTCCTTGTTAGCCTCTCTGCTTCTGTCAATTGTAGCATGATTATCCTTTACAGTATCCACTTGTGAGGATATACTATGTTTCTCTTTTTGAGTCTGGATTATCGCACTGGATGATTTTTTTTGTCTAGTCCATCAATTAACCAGAAAATTTGTTTTTTAATAGCTGAGTAATACTCTTACGTAAATGGAACATTTGCATTTTATCAATTCTTTGGTTGAGAAACAACTATGTTGTTTCCAGTTGCTGGCTATTATGTTTTCTTCATATAAAGTTGAGTACTGTATTCTAAAGGTCTGTAAATTTCTCTTGGAATTTTGATATGAATTATATTAACTACTTTTGGTAAGATGGCCAATTTTATTATGTTGCCCCTACCAATCCATGATCATGGGGGACCTTTCCTCCTTCTGATACTTCTTCAATTTCTTTCTTCAGTGACTCAGTTTTTGTTACATAGGTCTTTCACTTGCATGGTTAGTAACTCAAAAATATTTTATATTACTTGTAAGCTATTGTGAAGGATGTTGGTTCCCTGATTTCTTTCTCAGCCCCTTTGTCATTTGTATATAAGAAGGCCAATTTTTTTGAGCTAATCTTGTATTCATTTATTTCACTTAAGGTGTTTATTAGCTGTAGAATTTCACTGGTAGACTTTTGAGAGTCACTTATGTTTACTATCTTAATATCTGCAAATGCTGATACTTTGATTTGTCTAGTTCTTGATTTTAGTTGAACCATCCCTCCATCTTCTTCACCTCAAGACAATTTTGAGTGACTGAAACAAAAGGAAATCCTCTGGCAGTTTTGTAGAAACAGGGGTTGTTCTATTCCCTCCCAAACTAGAAACCAACATCAGCAATACAGGCTTCATCTTCCACCATTACTGCTAACAGGTAATTAGACTGAGAAAGAAGTAAGATATAATGATTTATCTATTCTACTGGGTTCTAGTTGCTGGTGGCATAATTACAATTTTTGCTTGGTTGCTATAAGCCTATTTTCCAAACATCCAGCAAAATAGATACTGGTAGTTTTTCAATTTATTCAGTGTTTCTATGAAGGACAGAATCTTGAGTTTCCTATCCTTATTTTTACTAAATTTACCAAATTCTGGGTAGTATATCAACATTTAAGAATGGCACATTTTTTTCCATCTTACTCTGAATCTATTTTGTTTTTAAAAACAATAGATTCTCCAGCTATATGTTAAAATATATGCATGACTTGCAATGTGTATTTGCAAAAGGAATGAAAGAAAATTCGCAAATAGTAGACCTTCATAAATCATATATGGAAACGGGAAGCTAAGTGACATGCACTTTTGCCTTCAAATGTGACTAGGTATAACACTACCCCTTCCCAACCATTAGAGAGTACGATTAGATTATTGATCTGATATATCACCTATTTGTAAAAGTACGAAAAATACATTGTTTTTTAAAAATACATTGTTGTATTTTAAACTTTGTAAACTATGTGAACATTGGAACTCTAACTGCCTATTGAAATATTCTGTGACTTGATGGTCTAGCTAATCTGTATTTCCCTATGGCCAGCCTTTCTTGAAAAGAAACAATGTATAATGTCATTTATTGTAAATTGTCTTTAGGAATCAAGACAGGAACATATGTTAAGCTTTCTGGTTACTGCCTATAACTCACCCTATTAAACTGATGGGAAATATTTTATTTGTAAAAGAAATTTATGGTTGGCACATAGTACTGGGTTTATTTGTTTGAATGCATAACTCAAGAAGCACTGTGCTGAAGACAATACAAAAAGATGACCAAAAAATGTCTATAAAATAAGACTCCTTGAAAGGAGATTTCTTTTCTATCAGGACTTTTCTTTCACAGGAGAAAAGTAAATTTTAAATTCTAGTGAGAAATTGTCAAATGTTTGACTGATTTGAATGAACATTCTCAATACAGTGAGCAAAGGTTAAAAGTGGCAGACCCATGAAACTGCAGTTATAGTTGGTAGGAAGGTACCCGACGAAGGCCAGGAACCACACCTTGGTCTTCTGGAAGAACAGTAAGCAACATTTACCTGGTGAGCCATCTATTTTCCCCACCTGTCACATTTTAAGATATGAAATTATGAAAAAGAAAACTTGAATTGTTTTTCTTTTTTGTGAATGTGTTTGCATATGTACACACAAGTGCAGATGCCAGGAAGGCCCATAGGCACTGGAGCCCCTTGGAGCTGGCTTTATAGCCCTTGAACAAACCTGTAATTAATTAACTTATTTTTGATCTTAAGAAAATTACAAACTGTTGCCTAATGTAAGATAAAGAAATACCTACCTCCAAATCTCCATTACATGAGCTTGGATGGCCTGGCTGTGGTTAGGCATATATACTACTAGCCTTTAAAGTAAGATTTGACGTGTTTTGTCAATATGATTTAATTAATTGTATACTAACTAGAAGATAATTTTGAGATATAGGCAATGACAAAGTTTAATTATAACAAATATCTGTTATTTTTTTAGGTTTGGCAACAAATTCTATTTGCACTCTGAAGTTCAGGATCAATTAAGTTTGAGACCATAGCAATAGCAGATGGGTACAACTCCAAGTCAAATGATACCTAGGGACAGGCATTGAGCAGATAATTATGCCAAATTTTTCCATAAGTGGAAGTGAACTAAGGAAATTATCCTTTAATAACAGATATCAGAATATATGATGAAGTTAATATAGTTCTAAATTATTATGTTAATTCAGAGATTATTATTACATTTTGAAAGATAACACATTCTCCGAGGATACAGCTTAATAAACATGTTCCATTAAACCTTTATAGCTCCCACCTTCATAGAAAACCCTAGGTACAACATAGGTAAACTCAATGGATAACCCTATTCCTATTTGTGACTATATAGCTGGGATTGCCACTGGATAAATCACTCCACAGTTTTACTATTCAGGTATTAATGAATATTAGTTAATACACTTTTAAAAATGTTAAAACTTATCAAACCAATTAAAGAAATATTTCCTTAATTCATCTTTCAGTTGCAGTACAGAGTTTTACAAAAATGTTCAAAGGGCTGATTATAAGTACAGCTTATATTTTGGTTTTTAGCTGGTTTATACTATCTCTGTAACTCACAGAAAAGTTCTTGCATTGCCTGTCCATTTAAATGATGTGAGGAATACTGGGATGTACATGGGTATACTATACACACTTAAATTGGTTATAAAGATAACAATAGTTACATTCCTTCTGTATTTGATTATCAAAAAGCTTCATTTGAGTCATTCTGGGAAAACTAACAATTCATAGGGATCCAGGTCGCTGCCCAGTCCATTAAACAAAAGGAAAGTGACCATAGAAGAGTAGATTGGATCTCCTGAGTCAGAATTTGTAAAGGGCTTCACAAAAACGTTGAATAATGACAGATGGTTCTATTGTCTGTCTCCACTGGAGGTATGGTGAAGTCTTAGGCTCCCTCAAAGCTCCTTTGTTTAGGTTAAAGATCTGAAGTGGCATTAGCATTTATCTAGCTCTTTGTCCTATATATTTATGATCTAGTTGTGAAGAAGAACAACAAAACACTTCTGTAACAGGATACATCCTTTATAAGTGAAACTGAAGTAAGAATTATTGTTCACACGACATATTTCATGCATATGCTCTATTCTTGTACAGTACTAGCAATTCTTTTACATACAATCCATGGATTTCTTTACTAACAAGTGGTTTCCTTACATAGGAACTCACACAATTCTAAAACACGAATTCATAGTTACAATGTCATTTACTCACTCCTGTGGCATACACTGAGAATATTTAAAAACACTTTGATAGTCCATTGCGGATTAAGGAATGTTACACATCCATTTCTATAAATTAAATGTTTTAGGAAAATCCACAGTTTAAAAAAATTATACAAGAATAAGCTAGTGTATCACAATCAACAAAGAATGAACCTCAAGAATTCCAAATAATATTATGTCAGGAACTGCTTCTCTTCATAGTAAACACTCACTTTACGCAAATCCCATTTGGCTTCATTTAATTAAAAAGCTGAAAAAGAAAGGAAAATATTACATATTGAGCAAAAGAAAACACAACAAGCTATTTGTTTCATTCTAAATTAGCTCACATAAATGCAACAAAAATACCATAATTATATTCAGCTAATTGAAACTGCTATTAGGGTCTGATTTTGAAAGGAGTCCCTGGGATGGGGTCAGGCTTAGAGAGGACTGGGTCAGAGGTGACAGAATACGTGGTACGTGAGCAGTTACAATGGACATAGGGACTAAAGGGAATGGACTGGAATAATATCTATGTTTGAACTTCTTAAAGAAGTTTCATATTTTTACTGCATTTATAATTATTTTGCTTATATAAAAGAGTAATTACTTACAGCCTTAGCTACCATTTCCACTAAAAATACACCTCTATTAAAGCAAAAAGACTTTTATACTTTTACCTTTATCCTTTTGTGCCTTTTTAGAACTAGAAAGATTATTTTTTAAAAATCTGATATTTAGAATGCCGTATCTGCAGAGTAGAATGAACTCTGAGATTACACTTTTTTTTTTTTTTTTTTAAATTTACTTGTCTGTATAGTTTGCCTGCACGTGTATCTGTGTATCTTGTGTGTGCCTGGTATCCAAGGCTGCCAGAACACGGTGTCAGATGCCCTGGGAGCTGCCATGCTGCTGGGGATTGAACCTGAGGCTTCCAGAAGACCAGCCAGCAGTCTGAACTGCTAAGCTGGCTTGCTAGCCCCCTATAACTACACTCACAACATGAAAATGGACTCATGGTTTAGTGATGTTATCTTTTCTCTCTGGGGTGCTTTTGCCAAACCGAAATGCTTAGTAAGTATTTAATTATTATTATTTTTACAATAACCACTTTAGCCTCAGTTGACAGAGGATATATTCCCATCAAACTCATTTATTAAATGACTTCCATGAAATGGTAAATCTCATAAACACTAGTACTCTTGGCTAGAGGATCTCAGTTTAGTTCCCCTGCCCAGAACTCCCATCCCACTGGATCACATGCCCTCTTCTGGTCTATGGTTACCAGGCATGAATGTTGTGAATATACATATGTGCAGGCAAACACTCCAACATATAAAATAAATTCTTTAAAAAAAAAGTTTCTTAGAAAGTCAGCTGTTATACTCGGGGTAATTACTCAGGATGTTTCATTATATAAAGACATACTGCTATCGATGTTTATGGTCATTTATTTATTTAATTTTTTTTAACTGGTACATCTTATTTCTATCTAGCTTGATCTAATAATGTATCTTTTCTCTCTTTATCTGTTCCTGCTGAATAATGTTGATGTATGGTCAAACAGTGTAACTGTTCTTTTATGCTTATACTTTGGATCATACTTGTATATTTCACTTATATTATTTATCAATATCATGATGGATAATGACTATCAACATTAGTATTGTCAATGTTCTGAAGGAACAAGGTGCTGACTTGGATGCTGCCTCATGTCCTGCTGTCCCCATGGCTATAGGACTATTTACAGCGCTGACTCCTGCTTGGCTGGTACTGATGTGAATACATGCTCTGTCACGTGAGGTCTAAACTAGAAGCTAATGAGTAACGGAGGAAACTGTTCATGTGAATACTGTACAGAGAGCTCAAACACACCCTTTCCTTTTCACAGGTACGCAGCTGCGTGTTTGTCTCTGAAGCTTTACAACTGGTCAGAGTGAGTGAGGGATACAGAGGAATACTGGTGTATAATATAAAATGGGAGGACGATCTCAAATGATTCTTTATGTTGCCTGTTTGCTTCATATCCAGGATTCAGAAAAAATAAAAATCCTGCCCGTGACTTCCTAAGGATGACAGTCCAGAAGCACACTAGAAGGGTAGTCACCTAAAATTCAAACTAACTGCTTACAGAACCACATGGTTCAAATTTTCTTAGTCACTTTAAGCCCGTAGTTAGCAAAGTGCTATTGATGAGTTCACAGCACAGGGGCACAGGAGTGGAAGGACAAGCCATGGCCCTTCCTTCCCCTGACTGAAAGTCCCTGGTATGGAGAGTACACTTAAAATGGCAGGAGTGAAAGAGACCATGAGGGGACCAGTCCTTTAGCAGCCTAGGATGAGGATGTGGGCTAAGTAGAAGGACTACAATTTCCAACTCTTATGTCAGTGAGAAACTGAAAATAGGAAAAAGTGGAAGAAGACATCATCTGGATGCAGAGACGATGCTGACCTGGGCCATGTAGAAATTGAGCTGCTCAAGTAATTACTTAGTTCTCTATCTCGGAGCTAATATATTTGGCGCCGAGAAAACCAAAAAAAGGAAAACAGGAATGAGTGCTATGTTACAAAATCTAGGCCTTGAAGCTTGAAAGGAAGAGAGAGTCAATTCAGTGCTAGGGAGGTCATGGGCTGAAGACTATCCTGAGGTAGTTTCTGTCGCTTCCTTGTGCACTGCCTGAGATGCTGGCAACAGTAGTCCTCCCTTCCTCTTGTACAGTCACCACTTGACCTCCTCCTGATGTTTTGAAAACATAGGATGTGCACAGTGCTTTGAAGAAATGCCTTTTGTACAACCAAAAGCTGGTTAAATATTGAGATGTTTAACTGCGTGGTTTTCTTTTTCCTCATTCACTGCTCTTCATGTTCTCAGGCAAAGGGAAAAGTCCGGAGCTCCAGTGGCCAGGGAACCTCTCCAACAAGAACCACATGTGTGC
Source organism: Mus pahari (assembly GCF_900095145.1). NCBI lineage: Eukaryota > Metazoa > Chordata > Mammalia > Rodentia > Muridae > Mus > Mus pahari. Next base: position 55,958,624 of record NC_034608.1, on the reverse strand, counting down.
TCAGTGGGAAACTGTCAGCTATCTCATCAAATTCATCAGGTGAAAGAAGGGCCTCACTTCTCCATTAAGTACAAAATGGGTTGGATTTTCGTCTTTCTTTTCTAATGCTGAGGGCAAGGTACTGACTGACTGGTGTGTAGTCAAGACTGGCAAAGTGCCGCAACTGACCGCTAGTTGACTTTTAACTCCTTACAACTACTTCTTTCGCTGATTCACGTGCTCACTGATGTGTAATTGTCCTTAGGGAAATCACGCTGGCCTAGTGTCCTGAGGCCCTTTCCTTACTAAGGAAGAGACTATAGAACCCTGGAAAGTCTTCAGTTCCGAAACAGCTTATCTTTTGACAAGGCCTTAAGAAATTCTGGATTTTCTTAGGAATGAGAGACTCGGGAGAAGAAATTACTCTATTTACAGATACAGAAGGCAACAGCTACCAAGTTTAACTACTGACAAGGTCAGTTGTTTACAGAATTTTTACAGAGAGGCAGACTAAGTAGGAATTTTGAGGACATGACTGTTAATAAAACCTAGGAACAGGTAAGTACTTTACTTGCACCAAGTCCTCCTGTGCTCCTGGCACAGCAAGGCAGGCTGCTATAGAACTAACCTTTAGGGTACTACTGTTATGAGATTTGAGGGGCTAGGATGTATAGTGAAGAATCCAGATACCATTCTGAACATTTATTAAATTATTTTGGATTTATTTTTATATTAATGTTGGATATTAAGACTTATATTGTGAATAACAAATGGGATTTGCCTACAGTTTTTACTGGGTAGAATTAAGTATTTCTGTCAACTAATTCAATTTTATATTCGGTAAAGTGACAACAAAAACAAGCTAAGGTGGAGGGGATGTGTTCATATATTATTATTTAAATCATACACAGCTTGCCAAAGACTATGAGTGTCATCTGTTTGGGAGCCTTGTCCTGACAGCAGCCAGGTGAGGCTTGTCAGGCTGAACTCTGGCTTATCTCAGTTGTCTACAAAGTAGCATCTTACTGTAACTGAAGAGATGCAGCATGGTCTTTATTTGAAAGGCGGGGAAAATGAAAGGACTTGCCTGAGGGTACAGAGTTTTAAGTGCCTTGGTCCAAATCACATCTTCTCACTCAATGTCCAGATCACTTTCCAATACACCACAAGGAAATACAACAATATGGAAAAAATAATCCTTAAGACTCGATTTCCGTTTGCACATTATTATTATACGATTTCGACTGAATTCTTAGTCTAGACCAGCGCGCCCGCAGACACTGGTGCCTTGAGAGCACCCCCACGCATTTCTGACCCATCTGTCTGGGCCTTTATGCATCCTTCAGGCTAGAGCTCAGCAGGAGAGCAGCGCAGTCAACTCTTGTCACTGGCATGCAATGTGCACAGCAGACCTTTTCTATAGCCTCACAGCTCCAGATGGGGCATTGTCCTATTAGATGAGAGATGGCTATCTGAGATGTCTAAGTAAATATGAAATATGCAAATACTATACACCACAAACTTCCTCCCCTTCTGTGCGTATTCATGCTCATCTTTTCTCTAAATTTTAAGTGTCTTCTATTTCTAGTTGCTATTATGAAGTTACTCAACTGAATGTCATCACATATTTTAAAGCTATTGATCATAACTCAAAATTACAAAAACCATAATGAACTCCATGTTCTTTTCTAAGATGAGAGCAAATTTCTGGGCATACTGTACATACTGAATGAATGTACAGTCTCCTCTTTATTTACCATCTTTCCATAAATTCTCTTCATTGTGTGAGGCAAGTGTACGACTCCAGGTTTGTTACTTAACAGGAATTAGAACTTCTGGAGATGGAGGAGGACACAGGCCAGTGCTCTCCACTCCGTTTTAATGGCTCATTTATATTGCCCTATGGTGAACAATATTTTTGAGAAAAAACATCCAATTAGCAAGTATATTATAAGCACCTACTATGTGCACAGACCTTTGTAGACACAAACTGTGTCAAGGACTGTTTCCCTAATATAGTCTTCTACAAAGGAAAGAAATGAAAACACATGGGTGACTGGACATTAAAAAATAACCGAACAATGCATTGAATGCAATGAGGTGATGAGGGAATGCTAAGAAGCCTCGTGCAGATGAAGAGAGGTTAAGTGAGGTCACTGAGAACCAAGAGCATGTCGGGGCCTTTGCAATTATTCACATATGATTCTGAGGCAGGTATATATAAGCACATAAAAAGACAGCTAATGATACAGCCATGGATACAGAATTCAGAAACCTTTAGCTACTTGTCTCCAGCCCCCTAAAACTACTTTATCAGAGCCAAGGGGAAAATGATGAGGAAGATGCTAATTCTAAGACTCTAAATTAACAAAAAGAAGATCTGAGATATTCCAATATGATCATGTGCAACCAGAGTAGGAGCTCTTATGTAAAGTGCAAAAGCAAACCCAGAACTTGCATTCAGATCTTCTGCTTCTAATTAGTATTTTCTCATGATGCTATTCTGTCGCTATGAGCCCCTTAAGACTACTCAGACAGTAAGACACACAGTGATGAAATGAATACAGACATCTGATGCCCTCTCCTATTGCCAGGAGGGACTTTGATGATCCACAGATGTTTTTAGAGACGTCTACAGAAAATACTTGTATGTCTGAGTGCCAGTAGAAAAGGCTGAGAAGGTAACTGTTATCTCTAAGTGGATACTACCATCTAGCCATACCAGCACCGTCTTCTTAGAAACCGAGCAAAGGATCAGGTCAATTTTTATTCAATATATAAAATGAAGTCAGTGCTATCAGCAAAATAAAATGTCTTCTGAATTATGTGTCAGATGGTAATTAGATAAAATCTCTAAGAATCTTGATATTTCACTGACAAATTTCAAGGGACTCTGGAGCCCAATTAAATTCATCAAAAGGTTTAGTAGAAATCTGTTCTTCACTCAAATGAATTATGCAAAAAATGAACCAAAGTTACTTGGTGCATGGTGAAAAGTAAAATATGAGTGTAAATATTTATGTCAGAATTAATGATAATTAGCATTAAACAATTATTGAGTAATTAATTACTACTATTACTGGTGTTCTAAGCGATTTACATATATACTCTCATACAAATAAAAATGAAAAGTTAAACATTTGTTTGTGGTCTCAACTAGACTAGATTCAGGACAGGTCTAGTTATCAAGTCCTATAGGCTGGTGGTGTAGAATCAGCTCTGTACTACAATGAGGAAGCCTTAAGAAAGCACAGCAGGGCCTCAGTGAGAAAGTCTTCTTGAGAGACTTGAGGCCCCAGGGAGCGGGGAGGCCTGTTGGGTGTGTGGGGACATCCTCTTTGAGACACTGGAGGAGGAATGGGAGGAGAGTGATAACAACTGGACTGCAAAAAAAGATTAAATAAAATAAAAAAGCATGACAGATATATAAGTAGACATTATACTTTAAGCAGATACAAATATAAAGAAAAAGAAAATAGAAATTTTGAACTTTGTGTAAAGAAATGTGTTGTGTGGGCCAACTTCATTTTATTGATTTGATTTTCATATAAAGGAAATCAAAGGTTTTACGAAATATAGTGGAATGAATTAAAAATTATGAGAAAAGGAAGAAATGTTGAGGCCCTTGGTCCTGTGGAAGCTTGATGCCCCAGCGCAGGGGGATCCTAGTCAGGTAAGGCAGGAGTGGGTGGAGGAGCACCCTCATAAAGGCAAAGGGGAGGGGGCAGGGAGAGGTAACCAGGAAGGGGGATATCATTTGAAATGTAAGAGAATAAAATGATTTAAACAAGAATGAAATGTTGGAATGAAAGCCAAAGCATGCAGGAGTTCCTAAAGAAGACTACAACATAAACCCAAGAAAGTACTTTCTTACTGAAATACAAAAAGTAGGGTGACCCACCTCCCCCCTGCAGCAGCCCAGCCCAGGTCTGACTGCCCGGAAGGTCTGCCTTCTTCTCTCTCACTCTCCTTGCTACAACACTGGTTCCCAGGCTCTATTGACCAGCTTTCTTCCCATCAATTCTGTTGCTTAGCACCAACTTCTCCTGTGGTTTCATCTAACCTGTTCAATTTCATAGTCACAACCAATTCTCAGGGAAGATGTCCATGTCAGTGTTATTTTACTAGCGTTCATCTACATTACCAATCCCAAGAGTCCAACTCTAGAGTAATGAAGCCATCACAGAGAATGAGTCACCTTATACAGTGGAAGCTCAACTCAAGGAAACAGAGTAAGCAGACAGGGACTTAGATTCAGATGATCTAGTCCCACGATTACAAGTTTGCAGCATCCCAAAGATGCTGCAACTTTAAAAGGACATGGAAGAGTAGATTCTAAATGAAAGCAATCTTGAAAATAATATCTCAATTATTATAAATAAAGAGAAGTGATTATGTAAAAGTCTGTTACCTAAAGATCATTTCGTACCTATGTACACACACATGTACATGCACTCTAAAATGAAAATACATGATATTAACAAGAACTCTCTCTGCACAGTTCATGATGGTAAGCAAATGCTGGGTGCTCAAGCTTGTCTTAACAGCAATATAATCAGACAACTAGTGATTTAAATACTTAATATTAACCCCAACTAACCACTGAAATACATGTACTGTTTGTTTAAAATGAAAACATCCATATCAGTATAAATACATTACCTATATGGATAGCCATGGTACTTTGAACGAAATATTGAGAGTAGAAAGCTGAAGAAGAAGACCACCAAGCCCAACCCCACGAGGCAAATGACTAGAAAAAGAAAGAACACCGTTAGGAGCTCATAACATGCAAATATGAGTGCTTCTGAAAGATACTCAATGACAAAATACTTACATGGAACAGTTCAGGCACATACAAGGACCAAAACCAGATAATTCACAATACAAAGTATTCACTATTTTCCATATTCTTAATGAAAATGTAGTATTGGGGTGTAAAAACAACAGAATTGACTGACCTAAGACTGGTGGTGATTTTCTTCTTTTATGGACTTCCTGTAAGTACTAAAAATGTCCCAGAGGGATTCAAACAGAACCAATGTGAAAGGTGACAAACATGGTGATCAGCTCTCAGATTACAAAGCACGGGCTATAGCAGCAGGAGTGTATGACTTGACAAATGCTCAAAAAGGTCTCCTCCTCAAGACGCCACGTGATCGTCAGGCAGAAATCCAAGTCTAGCTTCTGGTTTCACAGCTGCCTCAGTAGAGGCCATCTCACTTAGACACACTACATCTCAGCAAACAAGAGACTAGAAGCAAAATCCTGTGGGTAGCAAGCTATGTCCTTAGAGAAGCCCGAGGAGGAAGATGCTATTCAGAGCAGGTTATGGTGTCAGTGCTGCTGAGATGGAGCAGAGAACCACATACCTGTGGAATGTGCTGTGGTCCCAGCTTTCAATACTGTTCTGTAATACTGAAATATAACAGCAGGGACATTGCTTTCTCAGTTTTCATTTTCTTCTACTATGACTGGGAACAGATGACTAATGAAACATTCGTTCCCCTTTGTGTATGTGTATAATATTTATATATAATATACAATGTTTATATATAAATATTTATATATAAATAAAATTCACTGCTACTAGTAATATTAAAAACTGCTTCTAAAGTTTAAAGTATATTAGCTAATTATATGCAAGCATACATAGAATTAAAAAATAGTATTTAAACCTGTCCTATAAAATTATACACTAGTGGGCTGGTGAGATGGCTCAGTGGGTAAGAGCACCCGACTGCTCTTCCCAAGGTCCAGAGTTCAAATCCCAGCAACCACATGGTGGCTCATAACCATCTGTAACAAGATCTGACTCCCTCTTCTGGAGTGCCTGAAGACAGCTACGGTGTACTTACAGATAATAAATAAATAAATCTTTAAAAAAAAAAAATTATACACTAGTGTTACCAAAATACTAGTTATAAACAAAACATTTGCAGGATAATTAATATACATTTGTTTGTCAGAGGGGATATTAGGAATGACATAATTAGGGAAAATAGGAAAAGACAAAGACATTAAAAATATTAAGTCAGAAGTATATTGTAATCAAACAGCTCTCTGCTTCTGTAACAGGAAAGAACCTCCTTTTTTCCTACTGCATGAAGAAAAGCAGGTCTCACAGCAACCCTAAAAGTGGGAGTAGTGAAGGTGCTGTGCTCTGAGCACGTGTTCATGATGTGCTGTGCTGTGAGCATGCGATCCTGATGTGCAGTGCTGTGAGCACGTGATCTTGATGTGCTATTGTACACGCAGTTTTTTCAGGAATATCGACTGCTATTTACACTAGAATTTATCAAACATCAGGAGCGTTTAGTAGAATTCAGCCACAACTTCTGTTTTAACATCACTGATCTGCTAGCTTCACATGAATACACCCCAAGAATAAAGTGAAACACCTTTTTAAAAGCCACGTGTTCTCCAAGTATGGCTGATACCAGAGCCAGGATATATAGTTTGTAATAATTCCTCCCAACGTTCTCTCTAAGCTTAGGTTTATTTCATACATTCTCAATACAACGTTCTACCACTTTTTTTTCTATCTTATTTTCTAGTGGTTCTGTTTAGAAGAGGAATAGAACTGTGGGAAACGAGGCTCCAAATCTGTGATTAAGCATACAGATGGACTAGTGTGATTCTATGTAATGAGAGCAAAATACTGCTACTCCAGTATCTCAGGATGGGAATGGAGGGGCCGTGAGGTAACCGCAGGGGGAGGCCTCAATGAGGCTCATACTCTGCTGCACGGGCAAGAGAGATGATCTCAGGAGTTGTACAATTCAATACCAGACGCAGACTGAAACCCAAAAGGACAACGGCAGGTTTTTGCCCTGTGTGAGCCTCTCTAATTCCTCCTCCCACACATTCTATCCCATCCCGACCCGACATAAATAATTAATCTGGAGGTAAAGGGAGCAGGCACTACAGCAGACCATCTATGAAGACGGCAGTTCAGGGCAATGTCTTCATATGTACCAATGTGTGATTAAACAGTCTATTATAAAGCTCTCTCTATAATTTAGATCAGAGGAATGAACAGCAGATGAAAAATGCCTTGTCCTTCCCAAGAGCAGCACTCAAAAGACATAGCATTTATTGATGTCACCATGCTTAAGAAAATGAGCTCAGTTCTGACTTTCCTTATATTCATGACGCAGCATCAGGGGAGCACTGGAGCCCGGCCAACCCTACACTATCCCCATGCATTTCAATACTTCATGACAGTAAGTGCTCAGAAGCCACTACAGCTCCTTAACACACAATACTTAATCGTACTGTAAGAGATTATTTTAAATATTTCAAATAATATTCTTTGGGGGACATATGTGCTTTTCATATCAAAATGTAGGTGAAACAAGTTCAAGGATTATAAAATAAATTAAAATGGGGAGCTGCACACTGTAGCTATATTTGCTGAATTACTTCTTTTGGAATGCCATGACATTAACTATCAAAAATTATGTGGCAGGAAACCCCTCCTCAAGGTCTTGTCCATTTCTGACCCACCATGATCTGGGCAGAAGACATTTCCCAGACACTCTGCTCTGCTTGTAGCAACATCCATTACTTCTTTCCTACAATCCTTTGAGATGGAACAGTGCCATCAAAGGATAAAAGTTTACTTGCGTAACCTGAAAACCTGACATCTGACAGGGTTGTAAATCGTATAAAAGCAATAATAGCAAAGTCCTTGGAAAAGGCAGTTCTTGCTTTTCCTGGAACAGAGACCCCCCCCCCCCATGTGCTCTTAAATGTCAGTAAAAGATGTGAGGGGACTAGACACTAATCAAGTGTCTGTGCACAAAAGATGCTTCAGCAGCAGCGTCCGCTTCTGCACTGGCTTCCCTGAGATCCCTAAGTCTCATGACATAAAAATATATTACTGCCAATAAAATCTCTCAAGACTGTCCATCTGTGCTGTGAGGACTTTCCAGCAGAGACCAACTGCAACTGTAGCAGAAATGGGCCAGAGCAGCCCTGACAGAGTAACACCACCTCCCTCTCCTGTACATGTAACTGGCAGAAGGGACCCAAAAGCCATTTTGGAAGACCTGTTTTTAAGTTCATTCTCACATACAGCCAATAAAGAAAAAAAAGTAAAACAAAATCTTAACTTCCTGCAGCATAGACTGCTTCTTAGGAAAATCTGTGTTTAGGAAGGGCTGTTCTGATTCCCCTCTGAATGAAACAAATCCTAAGAATAAAACAAAACAACAAATTCAGCAACATCAACTCACTGCGTCTTTTCCCGACATCCCCTTTGGAAGTTGCTGCTTCATTTAGAAGAACCATCCCCATGGTGATAGCAGCATCTACAGTAGTTGTCAAGGAAACCACAGACAGGTGCGAATAAAATCTGCTATTCTTTTTTCCTGGATCTAAATATAATGTTCCAGAATGGTTAAAGGACAAATGTGAACAGGACAATCAATTCTTTGTATATTGCACTTACCAATCTTTGAGTTTGCCTTAATTGTTCAGACTTTCATAACATATAAATCATACAATTTTTTAAAACAAGTACAAATTTTCACTTTTCATACAATATATACAACTTTTAGTTATAGTAACACACATTATTGGCAATTCTAGAATAATAGAATGTATTCATCATGATTCCTTTTTAATTTTTCTCATTTTCATAGCATGTACATTTAGTTTTTCTTGAATTTCAAAAGTATTACTTCATATATTCTAAATACCTGGCTCATGTAGCAAAGACAGTAAATTATATAAGTCTTGTATAATCAAGTGAGCATATGATAGTACAATCTAACCAATGGGGAAGGACCTTGACCCTGACATTTTAAGCATTTACAACAGCCATGCTAGTTGATATCTGTATTCATTGTTAACTTCTCTAGGTTTAGAGTCACCAAGACACTGTCTGGGCCCCATCTATAAGGGTGTTGCACATGTCATAGGCTTACTACTGGAAAAGAAAAGCCCCAGTCTGCAGGTGTGCAGCACCACTCTATGAGTTAGGGTCCCAAACAGAATAAAAATGAAAAACATAATGGAGCTGGCTGAGCCCAGTCCTAATCTCCCTCTGCTTCCCGCGGGCAGATGCAGTGTGAGCAGCTGCCTCACATCATGCGGGCCCATGTCATAATGGACTGTATCCCTGTCAAAAAGCAACTTCTTTAAGTTGTCAGATAGTGCATCACAGCAACAAGCAAAAGGACACCACTCCTCTACTTAGTATGTGCTTACAACTCATGGGTTTGCTCAGTGTGCACGCAAGGTGACAGGGATTATTGCGAAGGGATCACTCAACTTCGCCAATCAATCTTCTCATGCCATTAAAACACTTTTAATAACATCTATCCCTAAGATTTTAGAACTCACCAACTCTGGAAATATATAGTATGTATCTGTTCAAATGTCTAATAATTAAAAAATTAGAGAAAAATAAAATAAAAGAATGTTAGCTCAGATTTTCTTCCATTTTCTTAATCATGACTTTCTTGTCTTCATTTCTCCTATTGTATATGTGAACACAGCACCACCAAGTCTCATGATTCATCCCTAACTTGCAAAAGTGCAAACTGTACCACTGGCTATGTATAAATAAATAGAGAAAGTCAGAAAAAGTTATGTAGAGTATACATTCCCACACTGAGGTAGTTTATACAGAGAGATAAAATGTATATAACTGAACTTAGCCAGGTATATTATTTGTATTTGAGTATGTGCTAGGACTCATTACTCAATGTCTGGATACTAATACCCAACTCTTCACATTATTCTTTTATGTTATGATGTCCTCTCTTTATAAATAATTTCCAAAGTATTCCAGCTATTACAGCATTGGAACTTTACTGGAAAAATAACCTAGGAAGTAAACCCATCTTTCTTGGCTGCTGAACATTATCAGAGGTGAGTCCCACAGCCCCGTGGAGTGCTGTCTGCCCCCCTATGCCATCATATACCAAGTGTTCCTACTAAGCTTTCAATAGAGCATAGCAGGTCTGAGGCCCCTGAAGTTTGAACATCACTAATGTCCCGAGTCACACAGCTCTCGTTTTGTTATGAAAACTGTTCTGCAGAGCTGATGTGAAAGTAAGTCTACACTGTACCAATTCATTTTTTAAAAAATGTCTTGGATAATCTACCTGTATAAACTCCTCTTAGTCTGTACTTATAGAATACCAATGATAATGGAAAATTAATTAAAACTTGTGAGCAGGTGGGTTTCTAGTGTTTCAGCTTCACTTCTGTTGTCATTATTTAAAAAAAAAAAATGGATGATGATCCTTAAGGAAGTTTTATTTCAATTTTAATCTTTTCTCTGACATTCATTTATATTCATATATAAATTATAAAGTACACATTTACATGTACTATTTGATCAAACTTTGTAGCCTCCCCAGCCTTGAGTGGGCTGACTTTGCCCTTGCAGCCACTGAGCATGAGACCACCTGGAGTGGAGCCTTCCAACCTAGATGGCCCTATTGTTCTGTCACCTGCTGCTGCTATTCTCCAAGACACTGCTACCTGCTGAGAGACTGTTGAGATATTCCAGAGACAGCATCAGGCAGATCTCCTACAGGCTGGCTATAGGCACCAAGAATGGATTGGCGGGGGATGGGCCTCCCCTCTTTATAAGCACAGACTCTTAGTAAACTTTGGGGCCTTGAACAGAAAAATATGTCTGAGCCTCCATTATTTCTCTCGCCATTTTCTCCCATACAGCTCCTGCCTCCCACTCAGGAACCCAGTTAGTGTGGCTGCAGGCGGCTACAAAATCTTTATAAATGTTAAAAATGTAAATGTTTTGGAAAATTGTATATACTAAAACTAATACATACATACATACATATATACCTACTACATACATACATATGTTTTATTTTGTAACTCAATGGGTCATTCATGTTTCACGGGTTTGGAACTCAGTGAGCACATAAATGAAGACAATGAGTCTATCTCCAAAACCCTTCAGCTGCCAATAGTTCGCCATGAAAAGAACAAATGAGCTCCTCCCTAATCCATAACTGACTCCAATTGACTTGTTACCAGAACCAATGTCCAAGGACCTCATGTAGAGCACTTCATCTGGACATCAGAGTCCATGTTTCCTAGTTGACACCCTTACTTGACTCAGTTATCCCAGGGGTTTCAGACTGACAGCCTGTAACACACCCTCCGGCTGGTTACTCTTTCTCACTTCACCTACTCCGACCCTACAGAGAACTAACTGCTTTCCCTCTCCCTTGAGCTCCGTGTTAACAAAACCATAGCCAGATGAAAAACTGCATAGTGACAGTGAATATACATCTGTAGCCGATGACACTAGACTCATTCTGCTTTCTCTTTGTACAAAGCAGCATCTAATGTTTTACATAAAAGAAAAGATACTCATAGCAATTATTGTAAGCCAAAAATGTCAGTAGACTATTATTGGGAACCAGTTTAAATAGGAAAATTTCAAAATTGATTTCTGAGACTTTTATTAGTTTTAACAAGTATAAACTAATGTTTAAAGTACACTGCCCAACCCCCTTACTAGTTCTCCCTGGAGAAGGAATACACAGACCTATGAAAGAAGGAACTACTGTGCCACTAAAGGGGATGGGGACTTTTTTTTTTTTTTTAACATTTCAAATGCTATCCTGAAAGTTCCCTATACCCACCCCCCTGCCCCTGCTCCCCTACCCACCCACTCCCACTACTTGGCCCTGGCCTTCCCCTGTGCTGGGTCATATAAAGTTTACAAGACCAAGGGGCCTCTCTTCCCAATGATGGCTGATTAGGCCATNTTCTGCTACATATGCAGCTAGAGACACGAGTTCAGGGGGTACTGGTTAGTTCATATTGTTGTTCCACCTGTAGGGTTGCAGCCCCCTACAACTCCTTGGGTACTTTCTCTAGCTCCTCCATTGGGGGCCCCATGTTCCATCCAATAGCTGATTGTGAGCATCCACTTCTGTGTTTGCCACAAGAGGCTGCTATATCAGGGTCCCTTCAGCAGAATCTTGCTGGCATGTGCATTAGTATCTGGGTTTGGTGGCTGATGATGGGATTGGTTCCCATATGAGGTAGTCTCTGGATAGTCCATCCTTTCATCTTAGCTCTAAACTTTGTCTCTGTACCTATATCCTTTCAGAAACTTAGAATACCCAAGATACATTTTGCAAAACACAAGAAAACCAAGAAGGATGACCATCTTGTGGATACTTCATTCCTCCTTAGAATAAGGAACAAAATACCCATGAAAGGATGGGGACTTTTAATTGTTGTATGTATTACTGATAAGTCTGTCTGGACAACCCTGCTGGTGAAGGGTCTTGCTATGCTAAATCTCAGCCTGATGCCAATTACCCAAGAAATGAAACCTTGGAAAACTCTTGGCATGGGGGCATGGAAGATCCACAACTAGCTCCTCACTTCCCACTATGCATGCCTCAGAGCTGAGAAACTTGCCACTTGAAGAAAATCATGGTCATTTTGAACAATTAAATGTGTTCCATTTGTGACTAGTGAAATTCCAAGTGGAAAAACAAAACCTTACACTTCATGTGTGCTATTGCATCTAGTACACATCGACCAAAGTGTCCTCTTGGCCTACTGTTGATACCAGGTGCACATTTGCCGTGCCATTAAGTTCCTGTTAGAGGAAATTTATACAAATACACACACTCCCACCCCCACAATCACCACTTATACCATGCATACAACCTAGGCAGAGATAATCAATGCAGCCTAAAATCAACACTTTGACATTAAATAGCTAATAGGAAAAAAAAAAAAAAAAGGTATTTAAAATCTTCAAATGATTCAGCATAAAAGAAAATATAGTGTGACAGGAAATAATTATATATGAATTAGAAAATTAGTGTAAAAGTTAATATACTTGAAATTTACTGCCAGAAAAATAGTGATTCATTAATACAAACCTCTTCTTTACCTTTTCTGTCCCTCGGTATTTTAAAGGATACTCAGCACTAGAATGATGTGTGACTCTGCCACAAACTGAGCCTGGCTGCTTCCATGAATGTAGCTCTGTAAAGGAAGAAAATGAACAAAAACTCACAAATGAGGGACAATAATGACACAAGCACACACACAGCAATGGCTCTACCAGAGTTCCATGTAAAGAGAGTGGACAGAGCCGACTGCCACACAAGTAACTTTAGTGTTTGTTTTAAATTGACCCACAAAATGTCCAGTCACTCTTCACCACCTTACCAACATTTGGAATAAAGAGTTAACCTTAAAAAGTACACATCACTAATCCTAAAGCACTTTCTTATAATCCCTTATGAAAGTTGATGGTTTCATTATAACCTTCTCAGACTGTACTCTGCTTGGACATGCCATTCCAATTCCCTCCCCAGTCCTCTCTATCCCCTATTGCTCCTGCCCCCAAATACTTAGAGAGTTGTTTAATAGCCCTTGTATGATTCCTCATTTTTATATCATATATAGTACATGATTGTATCATGTGAGTTCTAAGAGGTCATCCAGTTTTTTTTGTTCAATCTCATTTCGAGACAACAAATACAGCAGAGTTGTCTGTGTGCTAATGAGGAACAGGCTTAGGAACCAGTTATTCCTTCCTCGTGCTATCCCACTATAAGCTAAAAATAAATTCAGTATTTGCTCATCAATCAAATCAAGGGCTCAACTAGATGCTTCTGAAGGTCTTTCTGAAGAAATGTCTGTATTTTGTCATCAGTCTTACATTTTGGTCCTCTGTATTGTTGTTTTGCACACAATGTGGTGTGGGTGGAGGAATGATGTCAGGGACACCTGTGAAAGTCAGGGCACAGCTCTAAGGAGTCAGTTCTTTGCTCCCACATTTGCTGAGGGTTCAGGATTCAAACCCGGCTCACTAAACACTACAAATCCTCCCGATCTGAATCATCTTTGTTTCTCCTTCTCACTCCAAATACTTCCCAGCACAACGGCCTCATCTGTAGGTGTGCTGCTACGTTCAGATGCACTCTTTAAGTCTCAGCAAAGTCCCTCTATCTTCTCGTTCACATACTTATTCTAAAGCTGCTAACCATATAGCCCTGGATCCTCATAAACACATGAAAGTGGTGAAATGATTATTAGAAAAAAAAAAACAGCGAAGCAAATAAAATACTAAAAAGTATACTTGACATGTTTGGTTACAGTTAAATAAGATGGTTTTATTCTTTAATTATTTTAAGAATAACAATTATATCCACAAGAGTATAGTACTAGCTACTATTTATGATTTGCTCATGCTGTCTGAGGCACTTAAGAATTCCACATGAAGCATGCAGAGAAACTTCAAGAGCCCTATAATATTAGTGCATTGGTTTAGTACAGCCACATTATAGATGAGAGATGAAGAAATCCCCAGGTTTTCACAAGCTTTGGGAATTAAACTTTGGTCTTTGTGATTCAAAACTTGGGTTTTTATTTGTTATAGTATGCTGTTATTTGCTAAATATGTGATAAGAATGTAGGATTTACTATTTTAATCTTTACCTAGCAAATAAAATAGTTACCTGTCATCTCCCTATGATAAAATGGAACTTAGGAATTTAATTCTTTGCTCCACACTGTACAACTAGTAATTTTCTTCATATTACCAACAAAGAGTAAAATATTTTTTTGTAAATAGTCCTTACTTGGCATTCAGATAAGTATCGTTGAAACTTAAAGGAATTAAAGTCAGTATTTATGCGACTGCTTAAAATACCTGACTATATCAGTTTAGGATAATATGCCCAAGCTTATGTAACAAGTGCATGGCACTCTGCCTATTTTAGAAACATAAAATGGAGAGAAATTCAGGCATTTTTTTTTTCAGTGAATGGTAAAAGCTTTCCTGCTTGTTCTAAGCTACAGAATCCTCTCAAATAGAGCTTCTGTCAAGGTCACCGAGGCGCTCCCACCAACAATCCCTCAAAAGCACCACCGCTGAGAAGGAAGCATTTCCCAAACTTGCTCCACTCCATCCATTTCTAAACTGTGTTACAGGATCACCCTCTCCTTTGTGGTGACCTTGTTACTTCCCTAGATCCTATTCCTAGGCCTCAAGGCAGTCCCTGTTGCCAATGTCCAGCTACCTCCAAACTCTGGGGTGCCTCAGAGATCCCTAGGTTTAGGCATCTCTTCTGTACCAAGGCATTTTCACCCAACCTAAGCACTTCAGTTAGGAAATCTGAGTGCGCAGCTCTCACATTTGCACTCCCACTGACGGACCACCATCGGGTCTACTTGGCCCAGTTGTCATAACAGATGCCAGCCCCTGGCAGGCTGAAACTTACAAACATTCCCTACACTTTCCTTTGTGCTCCAGAAGGTGCAGTTTCTCTTATCTCAGGGAACAGCACCTTGATTTATCCAGTCTAAAACCTTGAAATCCTCCTTGCATTCTCTTTCCCTACCTCTTCTCTCTCCCATGCATCCAGTCATCAGAAAAGACCACAGGCTCCACTTTTAAAGTCATCCCCAATTCAGTGTTTGTCAGTTCTTACTGGAGGAACTGGCAAAGGTGCCCAAGGAATGAAGCCCAACATTTCCTGTTAGTCAAGTAAGTGTCACCTCTTGCCCAGATTATGGCAAAGACTCCTTCATTTTCTTTGCCTCTATCCTATCAGTCTACTTGTAAGTCAAGTTAATCCTGTTTAAAGCACAGGAGATCCTATCATTACCTTGCTCAGAGTTCTCCAATGCTTTCCAAGATGTGTGCAAGAAACATCTAACCACAGAATGCACTGACCAGTCACTGTATGGAAGGCTTGTATTTAACTTTATTTGTATGTACAACTGGGGTTAAAAAAAAAAAAAAGAAAAGAAAAAGAAAAACAAACAAACAAAAACAAAACACCAAAGCCCAGGTGCTTGGGCCCTAGGGTAATCAATGGCCATAATGGATGTGTAGCATCTGTGGCACCACACAGCGTTCTGAATCTGTAACTCACTATGTACCTTGCCATAAACAAGTCAACTAAACTCTATCATCTCAACTTTAGGAAGAGATTAGAATATTCCTTAGTAGACTCCCATGAAATTAAGTACGAGAATGCTCTATTGAGTTATTAATATAGTATGTGTCTCTCTATAGCAATAGGGGGAAAGAATGCAAGGAAGACTTCAAGTTTAAGCCAAACAACTGGATTAGTCAAGGTGCTGTTCCCCGAGCTAAGAGAAACTGCACATTCTGGAATATAAAAAAATACCTAAGCAGGCACCACTCAAGTAGCTTCTACCTTGTAAACATTAAATAACATGTTTAAGTACTTACAATTAATCAGGTCAGTGTATTTTTCACGTGAAATTAGAGGGTTGGCCTGATACTATAAAAAGGTGAGACTCAAAATCCTTTACAACCACTTGATCTTCATGGATGGTTTTTATTCTTCAAAGTTACTTTAAGCCCAGAAGCAACATATTTTAGGATTAAATTAACTAGCATTAACTTGTTGTTTTTTTTTTTTTTTTAAATGAGTAACTCATGTGCATTACACATTTAAACTCTAAGAACATGGCTAATTATATCCAACAGTGAAAGTAGTGGATCCCACTACAAACCACACTACAAACAAAGAAAGAGGAAAGAGGAATGTGAATTCTACAGATCTCTCAGGAAACCTTACCTGACATCCCGTGTCTATAGATGTGCTTCATTACTACTGCAATTCAGTTAAACTATCATGCACAGATTTAGGCTGGGCCTAAAGATTTCTATTTACCTGATGCATGCCCTTGCAAACATAAGAAGAAAGAATATTACGTCATGATTCTTTTTTGTTTTTAAAGATTTATTTATTATATATGTAAGTACACTGTAGCTGTCTTCAGACACTCGAGAAGAGAGTCAGATCTCGTTATGGATGGTTGTGAGCCACCATGTGGTTGCTGGGATTTGAACTCAGGACCTTTGGAAGAACAGTCAGTGCTCTTAACTGCTAAGCCACCTCTCCAGTCCCCATGTCATGATTCTTTCAAAGCTAATACAAGCTTACATAATTTCTCAGGTTGAAAAGAGAAATAAAAGTAGCCAATTGTAAATTATTCTGAAATGTATAGTTAACTTAGGTTTATAAAGGTAATGACTTTAAATATCTTTGTAAAAAACAGTCTAATATATTTGCTATTGCACATAATTTCCCAGACACAGAAATTCTGGCGATGCAGAATAATATAAATATATAAATGTTGTTCACTTAGTGAGTGTACTGAATACTTCAAAGAACATGTAACATAAAATTAAAAGAACATTTCATACAAATCATCCTCTCAATGTACACTATCAGGGCTTATTTAAGCCCTAATCTTACTCAGAATAAAAATCCATCAGTTTTAAGTCTGCCAAGCAAATTATAAAAATACATATGGGAGTATACTATTGTCTTAACTTGAAATTATTTATTCCCTCTTAGTCATAGGATCAAATAGAAAAACTGTTGTCCACTGACTTATGTATATTATTAGACATGTAAGAGCAGACGACTGTGTCTTGGTTACATTGTTTTCACCATGAAAAAATATCCTTTCAAGTTTACTCAAGCCTTTTCTAATAAGTTGATATCACATGTGCAGATAAAAGAGAAGTATAACTACTGTCTTAGGAGCCTCAATAGAATCTGCTTTAGTTAAACAGATTTTGGAATGAAGTTGAATATTTCCTTGAAGAAGAACCAAAACCATTGTGGGAAAAAAAAAAATTGTATCCTGGCTTCTACTTCCTTTCCTAAATTCTTTACTAGAAAAAAAAAATCTGTCTAAACCAGTTTCTAGGTATATGATTTTTATTTTTTCTCTTGTATACATGTATTTTATGTTTAAAGACCTCTAAAATATCAAGGGAAACAAAGCCTGGTAGGTACCACATGGCTATAAGCTTAGTACTCAGGCTAACACAGCTTAAGGCTAATCTGGGCTACAGTATCTCAAAAACCAAGCCACTGTCAAAGTCAAATGATAGAAATAGATAATGTTAGGTTTTACTCAAGTAATAGTTTATCTTATTTCAAGGTCAGAAATCCCAGAATTATCTTTGCTCCTTCCCTCTCTCCCTTCTTCCTTATGGCTGAGACAGGGCCTCACACATGCCAGGGCAGCAAGCCTTGAATCACTTCACTATGCAGAGGAGATGGTGACCTTGAACTCCTGACCCTCGTGTTTGCATCCCATGTGCTAGGACTGCAGGTTCCTACTATTGTGCCTGGCTTGTTCCTTCCTTTTCTTTAAAAATAGCTTGGCAAAACAAGCCAAGAGCTGGTCAAACTCTAGAAAAACGCTGTTGGCATTCATTCCCACCCTCTTCATAAACTGTGTAATCTTAAGAGTTTTCAGTACACTGTACATGTCATTTCTCCCTTCATCTTTGGGGGCATCATGTGACATACTCCAAGGACTCCTTTTCCTGTGCCTTCCCATATTTACCACCTCCCTACACAAGGGCAACTTAGACTTGACATCTAGACTCAAAAGCTAAGAATATGAGCTATCTACCATGTGATTTCAAGCTCTCTTTGGCAGTGTAGAAATTATTATGATAATCCCCCCAAAAAGAAATAAAAGAAGGGAAGGAAGGAATGAAAAAGAGAAAGTAATTTTCAAGAACATAAAAAATGTAGCAAAATATACTTGTGTATTTTCTCTGACACACACTCAAGATGTTAGCTCCAGTTGCATGAATATGGGAAAACAGATTGCCTTCTGGCATTTAATATTAAAGGTATTTGAAATCCATTTTGGTTGCTCAAAATTTTCTACTTCGAGTAGCACAGAACTGCTGACCACACAGCCTATATAAAATGAAAGATTATGTTTATGATGGGCCTTAGGGTTTGTTCAGATTGTCAAGTCAAATGAACAAACAAATCACCTATGGACCGGGTTGGGAGTCCTACAAGCTGGAGACTGAAAAGTTCAAGATAAAGGTACCAGTAGGATTGTCATGTAATGGCAACTCTCTTGCTTTGGTTTCAAGATAGCCATTTCCACACTACATCACTCTCATCTGATTCCTTGATGAAGTGTCAGGGGTGTGTGTGTGTGTGTGTGTGTGTGTGTGTTTGTGTGTGTGTGTGTGTGTGTGTGTGTGTGTGTGTGTGTGTGTGTGTGTGTGTGTGTGTGTGTTGCGGGTGGGTATGGCCATCCTTTCTGCTCTCAGAGCCACCATAAAGGTCCTTTCTTTATGACCTTCTCATCTCTACTTCCTGAAAACACGATTTCTAAATATAGGCAACTGGGGGCTGTTGTTTATATGTCAACTTACAAGCTTGTGTTAAGAGAATAATTTAGGGCGCTCCATCTGCTAATTCCACTTCAAGACAACATTCCCCATCAACATGTAGTACAAATGTAGTTTCACACTCTGGTCCTAAAATTCTTTTGTGTGCCAAGTTATACAGAATAAGAGAAATAATATTCTTTCTTTTTCAGTTTCTGAGAATGTTTACTTAAGGTCAAGAATAGATACTTTTGTTCTGTAAAGACCTGACAGACAAGGGACTGCACATTATTAAAAACTTTAAAGGTGGCTGAGAACATCCCAGTGTGTGTTCATGCCTAAAGCAGATCCAACTGAGCCTTCAGAACAAAGCATGTAAACACATTAAACAAGTGTAAAAGGAGAGAGAGAAAGAGGAGGAATAGGATGAAGGCACACAAGGCAGGCGGGGCTGAGGACACATCCTGGGTCACCATGATCACTAAAATGAGCTGCAATCCTCACTGGTGCTCTGGTAAAAGGCTCCATTATCTTTACTCACTTCTCGTCCTATCCTTGGAGCCTTCTTTGCATTCCTTAAATCACACCAACTTCTCTAGGCAGGATTAGTTTTTATACGCAGCTACGCTGCACAGCAGATGAGCTGTAGATAATAAAATGGCCAAGTCCTTCTGGGGTTGTTTAAAAGGAACAGAGGGTGTTATCTTCTTTCAGGGTTGATCTCCCTAGTGGCTGATCATCCCTTGTGCTTGAACTTTCTATGCATTTCATTAAATAATTGGCTCAAACTAAAAATGATAAAACTATTCATGAAAACTATGATTAACTTCAATTATTTGCCACCAGAAGTACCTTGTAGCTGCAAACTGTTAGTAATAACCATCAATCTATTGTTACCTAAAAATGTAGTGGCACTTTTTTCCAAGCTGAACTCCTTACATGATACACAGTGGAATGTTACAACATTTACCTGGTTTAGGCATAACTCCCAAAGGGTTCTGTAATTGTGACACTCTACTTGATGACTAAAAAGGCTGGTCACATACCTTAAGCAAGTGTTTCTCAAAAGAAGTCTTGGATATATGTACATTAAATAGACCTAACTTTCTATTTAAAAAAAAAAAAAAATCTGCTGGGCGTGGTGGCGCACGCCTTTAATCGCAGCACTTGGGTGGCAGAGGCAGGCAGATTTCTGAGTTCGAGGCCAGCCTGGTCTACAGAGTGAGTTCGAGGACAGCCAGGGCTACACAGAGAAACCCTGTCTCGAAAAAAACAAAACAACAACAACAACAAAAAAACAAAAACAAAAAATCTAAAAATAGAGAAACAACAACAACAACAAAAACTATAGGTTTTTATCCACAAAGTGAGATCCAAGAAAACAGGTGATAGTAGGGCAGAATTTGCATTTCATTTTGTTGGATGATTTCTGTCCTGTTGCTATAGCTAAGACCATATATTTTAGAAATTCAGAAGAAACATTTTACTAATATGCCCTTTAACACCATGAAAGAATTGTCATTGCAAATGAAGGAGTTTAAGATTAACATAGAGTAATGGCTACAAATAAAACAAAATCAACAGTAGGAAACTCCCTGACACTAACCAGGGCAGAAATATTGGGATTCTATTGCCATGATAAAACACCATGACCAAAAAGGAAGTTAGGAAGAAAGGGCTTATTCAGCTTACACTTCCATTTTACCGTTCATTATTGAAGGAACTCAGGAAGGAACTTAAACAGAGCAGGAACCTGGAGGCAGGAACTGATGAAGTTGTCATGGGAGGGTCAGGCTTGCTTAGCCTGCTTTTTAATAGAACCCAGGATCACCTGCCCAAGGATAGGACCACCCACAATGGGCTGGGCCAACAGGTAGACTAGGAGCTTTTCATAGAAGACTTAAAGGAATTCAGTGTCAGCTGAGCTCTTGTCCCAGGTCAGGCTGGGTCTAATTCTGGTCCCTCCACATAAATGTGCTGCCTCCTTAAACTTTATCTGAACTACAGAACCAAACTAGCTGTACATGTGAGTAAAAGGACAGGAAAAACAAATAACAAAGAAACCTAACTGGAGAGGCTTTAAGCAAAGTGAAGCTCAAACAGCTGGAAGTCTGCCTCTCCTGAGACAGTCAATAAGGACAGCAGGGCTAGAAACCCGAGGAGAACAGAAAGCACCCTGGGCTGAAGGTGCTGGGGACAGCAGGAGAAATGTGCTATCTTTGAAGAATCCCTTCTCCCCTTTGAACAAAACAGAAGGCAGAACCCTGTGAAGCCTCTGTCTACAGATGAGAGACAAGAGGAAGAAGGCATAATCAGAGTAAGAACTTTTCAAGTGCAAAGCACAGGTTGAAAGGTGACTTGAGTCACCTTCCAAAGAGACTGAACAAAAACATTGTTGGTAACACTTTCCTACAAGTACAGATCTCATTTTATTCAATAACAAAAGAAAATTTGAAATGGACCACATACTTTCATACAATTTTCTTTCCTTATTCATGTAATTAAAAACAAAACAAATAAAAATGGCTTCTTATATTCCTTTGCATTCCAACATCTAACTAAATAACTAATGGTGTGAAGTCCTGTGACTATGTAATCAATAATGTAAATGCTTTTATAGCTCTGTCACATCAGGTATTTATGGCAAATATAATTAATTAAATTTGGAAATTCTGGTTGATCCCAGGGGAAGAGTGTCTAGCAAGAAATCTGTCACTGAACCAAATTCCTAAACTTCTCTCTCCCCTTTCATATTTACCTGTAAATATAGATGGCTGCCATATTCTCAGCACTTATCACACAGTGTTTCAATAATTCTCTCTACGGCACAAGCATGTGAATAATGGATAACGCTTGGGTGGGAAGGCAAGTCATTTCGTGACAGTAAATCTTTTGTAGTAACTGTTAGATGGGTCATGAATCATTACTTAGATTTCTACTTCTACAAGAACATAGCAGTAACTACAATAATCATCTTCAAGAAAAGTCTCATATCCTTATTAAAAGAATTGTGATTCTATATCAAGCAGTATGGGAAAGGCATGTTCCATAACTAATACATGATTCAGATTTCTCACCTGTAAAATAGGGATAAAAGATTTTCTAATTCACACGACTGCTCAGGACCATTACAAGCTACTGCTCAGAGTACTGGCCACTTAGGTACATAACTGAACACATAGAAACTCAACTGTGACTCACGAGAAGCTTCGCCCATTGACTAGTATTCATGGTACTGGAAGATACTTTACATATTACCAGAGGAGAAAAATAATCATCTGTATTACCCAGTTATATATCCCATGACTTAAAAAAAAAAAAAAAAAAGACCTGCCTGCAAGAGCTATGGGGGCAATAGTGCACAGATATTATGGCAGGAATCTACTAGTTCCTAACTAGATTTAAGGCTACGAGATGAAGCCTATACCTGACTCTGCTAATGTGGTCAATAACCTGAAACATGGGCGTGGGGAGCATCTAATACCATTATTCTATTAAAGGCACCAACAATAAAATGTCTCGTTAACATACTGCTGTACCTATAGAGCATACAAGCTGATTCTTGCAGAAAATGTTAATTAACAAAGGGATCTACAACAGGACAATGTGCAGAGAGTGAGATATTTGGTGACATTCGGTCCCCAGTGACTGGGATGTCATTATCACAGTCCTTCTATCGAGGCTCCTCTATGGAGAAGAGGGGTCAGAACATCTGAAGAGCTACATCTGCTGGATGGCTCCAATGAAACAGCATCCTCTATATTCAGTAACAGTAAATAAATGAGAGTTCAGACTAGAACAAGATCTGTACAGGTTAAAACCAGATAAAACCCCAACACTAAGTTAGGAAAGTAGATATAATGTGACATGCCTAATCGAGAACAAGAAACTCCTTGAAATTCGTATGTTAAAGGGAAAATCAGTATTTTCGAAAAGATGGATGGAGATATATATATATATATATATATATATATATATATATATATCAACCACACTCCAGGGCAAGTCCCAAGACCAGAACACACCAAAGACACCATGGTTTTATTTTGGTTTTAGGTACATTTTTGGTTTGTTATGTCTTATTAATATTTAATTTTTCTTGTTTTGTTTTTAGTTTATCTGTTTTGATAGTTATTGTTTCCTTGTCTTCTGTTTGCTTTTGAGAGAAAGAAAAAGGACTGACATTGGGTAGGTAAGACGTTAAGTAGGACAGGAAGCAAGTGACAGAAGGAAATGGATAAGATTAAATTATATTTTATGAGAGAATTTGTAAATACAAATACATGAAAAATGCATTTTATTTATAACAACATATGAGATGGAGTAACCTTTGTTGAAATTGGTAGTTTTATTTACTGTACAAATGACTGTCTAACATCTGGCAGGTATAAATGACTGTCTAACATCTGGCAGGTATATTATGAGGCACTTGCGATACACTGGGGCTTGACTTTGTGTTGCTTGTCCTGGGAAAGATGAACAAAACTAAGAATATGAAACACTTCAATATGTCTTTAGAAATAATGTAAGCTCAACTGCCTATGTAATTCTTGGAAAGTACATCATGAATAATAAACGAGCAATGTTGAATGACGAAGCGCTCAGTGTGAGGAAAGGATACAATTTAAGTTTAAAGAAGGTACACACACACACACAGAGCATGGAGCATGCACTTGCTTTCTGATCATATTTTAACAGAGACATTTCGAAGGAAGCACATCAGGGCAAATGGAGTAACATCTGGAGGAAAGCCTTAGGACGGAGATACGTTTATGGAATAATAAGGTCATTATACTGGTAAACATTTAGACGTCAGAGGACTGACTAAAGGCAGAGAGAGAATATCCAAATTAACAGAATTAGAGCTGAAAAGGGCAACACAACAACAGACACCAAAGAAATTCACAGAATCCCAAGAACATTCCTTAGAAACTTGCAGGCCAACAAAGTGGAAAACCTAAAAGAAATGAATCATTTTCTTGATACATACTACCTATAAAAGTTAAATTTAGATTAGATAATCTATTTTAACAAAAAGGGACTGGAGAGATGCCAGTGCCTGGAAAACACAGAAGTGGATGCTCAAGGTCAGCTATTGGATGGAACACAGGGCCCCCAATGGAGGAGCTAGAGAAAGTACCCAAGGTGTTGTAGGGGGCTGCAACCCTGTAGGTGCAACAACAATATGAACTAACCAGTACCCCCTGAGCTCATGTCTCTAGCTGCATATGTAGCTGAAGATGGC
>NC_034608.1:55932452-55934035 GCF_900095145.1 Mus pahari | reverse complement strand
GGGGTATAGGGAACTTTCGGGATAGCATTTGAAATGTAAATAAAGAAAATAATAGTAAATAAAAAAAAGAAAATAAAAAGATGTCTAAAGCAAAAAAAAAAAAAAAAAAAGGTTATCTATTTTAGCAGACATATAATCCCTAATGAAAATGAAGCAATGATTAAAAATCTTCCAACATCAACAATAATCACATGTAGTACATAATTCTACTAGATTTTCAAAAAGGTAAAGCTGATACTCCTCAAATAATTCCATAAAATAAAACAGAAGGAACACTGCTCAATTCTTTTTATGCTTTAAATCCAAGTGCTCAGCATGCAACAAGCAGTCCATTCTCTGTGAACTGGAGTCTCTGATTAGTATGTGTTGAATAGTTACTCAAAAGTATATTTCCACATGTATGTATAAAGCATGTTCTATTAGCAGTTAGTACTCTTGTATATTAGTATAGGAGAATAATAGCTTTCACTTAATATTTTACTCACAAATTGATTTTATTGACTATAGTTAACTTTTAAAACCTTTTCTTTATAGGCTGAAAAATTAGTTTTAAAGCTCTTACTTTTGATACTATCTAGTAGTGGTATACACTTCCTTTTGAACATGTTTTTCAAAAGAGCTGACTGGGTCTTCAGAAAGTTGATAAAGCTGATATTAGCAAAGAGAGACAAAGACATTGTGCATTTACCACCCATACTAGGAACACAATAGGAAATACCTGCTTGGGATTAACATCAGACACTTTAGGATAGCTCATGACACCTCACGAGCTGATTTCAGAATCACGCTTCTGTCAGCCTGGTCCTGAATTACATGCAACCTAGTATCTCTATAATGTAAACCTAAGGCGATTAAAGACTGTATGGCTGGAAAAAACCTGAGACGCTGCTACTTTTATTCAAACAACGTATAGCAACCCCACTACAATAAACTGGTAGAATTCAAAAATGAAAATTCACAACAAAATTATTGTACATATTGCTCTATCATTATTTATATAAAATCATAGGTTAATATCTCAAATTTTTGTGTTTGAGAAAAGGAATACAGAGCAATGTTAATTTTATCTACAACAATGGCATCGTTTTGGAAATAATTTAATTACCTAGAATAGAGACATTATTTTAAGATATGCAATGAAATTTAATATATATGTTGCTATTAAAGGGCCTTATATACAGATTGCGGTCGGCAAATTCACTGTAAGTTATTTTAAACAACTTCTGTAGTTCCCATAAGAAGGTAATTCCCTTCAAGATGGAGCTTTATCAGGAGAAATTTTATAAGTCACATATAATTAGTTAAATGTATTTTAGAGAAAAAACCGTTTCCAACTGAACCTGTAAACTATTAAGATAATCAGTACAACAGAATATCAATATCCAGTATAGATCGAATAATGTGACCACAGCAAATATATATGTTGGCAGTCCTAAGTCCCAAGAATGTGAGCATATGACTATACGTGGACAAAAGGTATTTAAATAATTAGGTTATTATTGTGAGCCCTAATTCAACATGAGGAAGCATCCTCATACAAAGAGGACAGACAAGAGAGAGGAGAGAGGGGAGAGGGGAGAGGG
>NC_034608.1:55918961-55932286 GCF_900095145.1 Mus pahari | reverse complement strand
GGAGAGGGGAGAGGGGAGAGGGGAGAGGGGAGAGGGGAGAGAGAATATGAGAATATGAGAATGAGAGAATGAAAGGGAAGACCAAGATCAGAATAAGAAGTTACATCTGCCACCTCAGAGGACAGATGCAGAATCTGGTAAATAAATTTATGTTGCTGAAAACAGTGTGTATTCCTTTCCAGAATGAAACTATCCGAGTATCTTTTCTAAAAAATGGGAGGACAGGAAGAGAAATGTAAAAACAAGGCAGGCCTGAAGATCAGAAGCAGAGCTAATAGCAAAGAGGACCTCAAAGCAGAACTCTAACTTTCAAGTTTAAGGCCTTGCTGTTGGATCTGAAGATCTGATGAGTGGTTGCCCATCCATACGATCAGCGAGTTTAAGAACTAGAAAGCTACATCTAAACTTGAACATGAGTGCTGCTGTGTCATAACCCAGGAGGCTGGGGTTTATATGCTGTTTTCCCTAAGGACTAAGAGGTAAGAGCATGAAAGAAGTGAGGTCAGCAGAAGGCTAAGCTTCTCTCCCATCATCTGCCAGAGTGGCTCCCATGCATTTCTGCCAGCATGAAACACAGACCACAGAAGACACACCCGTACTGTTTTCTAACATACTACAGTCATGCCTGAGGACAATGGAAACTGGCTAGTTCTAGCATCACCAAAACCAGACACATAAAGGTTTCACTCAGAGATATGTTTATGTAAAATCGAATGTATTGTCTTAGCTTTTGACAGCTAATTAATGTTGTGGTATAATATATTTCTTCTAACTTACCTATAAATGGCTCCATAATACTGAAAAGCTACATTAATTTCACTGGTGACCTACAAATTTTGTGATAAGCTAAGCCTACTAAATTTGCAAGGGAGAAATGGGAAAGGTGAGGAAGAATGAGAAAGAAAGAGAAAGACAGGGTGGGGTACACACATGAACACATGAATAGGAAGGGTAGATGCAGAGGTAGCAGTTATGGAAATGAAAGGGCAAGTCCAAGAACATCCTTGCAGCTGCCAAGTCTGCCTCCTGAGAACCAGGGCTGCAGCACCTTAGCGAACTGGCAATGAGATTTAAGAACATGTACAGCTAATGAGGCCCTCTTGGTTAAAAAACTAAAGAAGTGGCAGTTTTGAAAGCACTAAACCATCACCATAACTGTGGGTTTTCCCCTAATCTCTTCTGTCTCACGTCATATTAGAATCTAGTCTTTCGAGTGTTAGCAAGCCCTATGCCATCATTCTTCTCAAAGGCTGTGCCACCCACTGCCTCATTTACTTCTCCAAGCAGTTAATTTGCAAAAGTGAAAGCTTTGAACATGGCACACGGCTTGCATTTTTTAAACTGCTGCTGATGGGACAACTGAATGAGCAAATGTCTGAATACAGAGCTGCTCCAAACTATCATTTTCAGCATCATTAATAAAGTAGACATACATTAGGAATGACACTGAAATGCTGTAACTCAACTGTAACCCAAAGTACATCAAATTTGAAGAAATTCCCATTTAGTTAAGAAAAAGGTAATTGAAGATAGAGTTTACTTTTATTTTCTTTCCATAACATTACAGACTTTAAAATTCTATCTATCCTTTATCCCCTGCTGTAGTACCCTGCTGTTTCCTTCACAACCTCAAGTTTATAGAGTTTAGAAGACACTTCCTGCTCCCAGAGCAAGCCATATAAATACAGTAGTCATTTGGGGGAATGTACTGCAAGAGCCCCAGCAGTTTATGACCCTACGAAGGTTCTGGTCAAATATGGTGGCAGGGCCTCAGGGATGCCTGCTTTGAAGAGCTGTCCTCGGTTTCAGGAGTACTAGAAGGGTTTGTTTCTCCGACTGAAAATAATCACCAAAAATCAAGGTTGCTTTTAGCAGAGACTTTCTCTTTCTCTCCTCTCTTTCTCTCCTCTCTTTCTCTCCTCCCTCTCTCTCTCTNTCTCTCTCTCTCTCTCTCTCTCTCTCTCTCTCTCTCTCTCCCTCTCCTTCCCTCCCCCCTCTCTCTCATTAGTTACTTTGTTTATATTTTAAATGTTGTCCCCCTTCCTGGTTTGCCCTCTGCAAGCTCCCATCCCATCTCCCCTCCCCTGCCTCTATGAGGGTTCACCTCCCCCCCACCCCCGCACACCTCACCGCTCTAGCATCCCTCTATGCTGTGGCATTGAGCCTTCACAGGACCAAGGGCCTCTCCTCCCATTGATGCCTCTGCTACATGTGCATCTGTAGCCATATGATCCCTCAATGTGTACTCTTTGGTTGGTGGTTTAGTCCCTGGGAGCTCTGGGAGGTCCAGTTAGTTAATATTGTTGTTCTTCCTATGGGGTTGCAAACCTCTTCAGCTCCTTCAGTCTTTCCCCTAATTCGTCCATTAGGGTCCCCATGCTCTGTCCACGGCTTGGCTGTGTGCATCTACATCTGTATTGGTCAGGCTCTGGCCCAGCTTCTCGGGGGACCACTTTATCAGGCTCATGTCAGCAAGCACTTCTTGGCATCACCCATAGTTTCTGGGTTTGGTGTCTGCAGATGGGATGGATCCCTAGATGGGTGGTCTCTGGATGGCCTTTCCTTCAGTCTCTAGCAGAGAATTCTTAAACTCCCCATGTATTTGCTGACAGCAAAGTCTAGTTTTGAAGCTACCTTTTAGTTAAATGATGATTAGTTTCAGGGTGCAGAGGTTTTTTTGTTTTTGTTTTTTTGTCAGATACACACCAATGCACATACTTCCCAACTCACTTTCAGAGAGTGTGCACAGGAAGCGACACAAACTGCACTTCCTGTTAGTCTCTAAGTTAGGAAATGGGGACAGTGCATTTCTCAGCACACTTTCAACTCCTCTCACTGTAACTCTGTTCCTTCACCTCTCTACTAATGCTGAAACCAAATGAGCTTTGAGTTCCCAGTCTCCTGCAGCCACTGGAAAAGTTGGAGATACCAACATTGGTTCTGTTCAGTTTTGCTTGCAGTAATTCATTACTCTAGGTAATAGGAGTCTGGTTCTCTAGAGTACAGACAGCATTTCTACTCCTTCCTCCAGACACCGGAACAACAGTTGTCAACTCAAACGCTGTAAACATTGACAGTCACACTGACCCACTAAACCACAAGCAAAGCAGGCTGGTAAGGCACTGGACAACAAGAGGAACCAGAAGTAGGTTTGCCCAGTAAGGTCCAGCACAAGCCATTTCAAATATTTGCTTAGCTGGTATAAGAGAAGCAATTCTATGTAATTACAGAGAAAAGAAATAAAAGGAAAATTCAAAGTACCACATGGGGTTGTAACAAACAGCTTAAGATACTACACAAGCAAGTATGCACACATACATAGGCACATGCCTGTGTGCATACACACACGTGCTCTCTCTTTCTCACATAAGCATGCGCGCGCGCGCGCACACACACACACACACACACACACACACACACACACATCTTGCTAAGCCAGCACTTATGAGGAAGCAAGCCTTCTACCACCTGGATGTAGCAGGTGGATCACCAACTACTGTTTAATAAAGAAAGTTGTAAAAGCATTACTTAATAAAAGTCTGTTCTTGGTAACATATAGATTCCTTACCATTTATAAAATGTGTATGTAAAAACAAAGCCTGAAGAATAAATCCTGAGTATAGCAAAATCATTCCTCTTGGCCATGAGGACAGTCTCTTTTCTGCACTAGTGCCGCTGCTCCATGTGGAAGGGGTCTCTTCTCATCACAGGGCCATTATCCTAAAAACCACCCTAACAACCTGAAATCCATCAACAACCTCTTGAATTATCGCTGAGAACTGAGAACATCTGTGTCAACCTGTCTTAGTAGTTGTTCAAAGAAATATCTGCCTAACAAAGATAAGACTGTAAACCAAAGAAATAACAATAGTGTTTGCTTCAGGTACTCTGTACTAATCAATTTATCATAGCGAATAGTCCACACACCTGGCTTGAAAAGAGTCTTGTCTTACAAGGTTGTGTGTCACAACCTTTTCCAAATCCACAGAGGCTGCCTATCTTTTTAACCCACCTTATACTCTTTAAGCCCAGCCGCAAAGATCTGGGAAGATTCCACTTCTACTTCTTTCTGAAGCTGGACAAAGCCCTTCTTCCACAGGAAGTTCATATTCATACAGGTTGTCTGCTGACAGGGTAGGGAGTTGGACACTGATATGTTCCTATATACTTAACTACATAACAATAATTGTTTCTTATGTAATTTTCTATAGAATATACGATTCTATATAAAAGTATTTAAGTAGTTGTCAAGTTTAAAACTTCTCATAGAAGTACAGACTTATGATTATATTTTGTATGTAACATAGTATGTGAGCTTGTAGCTCAAATTCCCTGTTCTTTAAGACCCCTTGATTTATGTCACACAGTATCACTCCTTACGAGAAACCATGTGATTCTTCAGTTGAATTACTGGCTAATAGGCGAAATTCTAAAGTTATGGATCATCTTCAGCATATTTTAAAACATCTAGTTTATTAAGATGCTCCATAGGTAAAACTATAACCCCTGGTGATAGAAACTCTTCCGTGACGTGTTACTATGGCACTCTTCATTCTAGTGAACACTTTCCTCGCAGTATTTTCAGGCAACATTTTGCTTTCTGGTCATCACTAAGTATGTGCAAGGATTGCAGGGACTTGAGTGTTCAACTAAGTAAACTGGAGATGACAGAATGGGTCCCAGAGAAAGATCAGGATGCTGTGATGCCGTCTCATGGAAGGTGAGATGCATTTCAAAAGACTCAAAGTTACATTTTGAAAATATGACCTATTTAGTAAGTATATAAAATGCACATCTAATATCAGACACAATATATGCATATTAGATATTTTTTAAAGTTTCCTTTATTGTAAAACTGATTTTTCATTCTCTCTGTACAAGAGAATATATATAAGTACAAGAGACTATATATAATGTTGCCTAATATTCTGGGTTCCTGAGAGAATTTTACAAGATTTGATATAGGACCCAACCATTTCCTTTATTGAAGAAAGTGTTCTTTTCACAGTAATTGTTCCTGTTGGAGCAAACTCAAGTACTACTTGTGCACATTCACAAAGCAGCTGTGAAGTTTCATTATGAAACACTCGTTACTGAGAACACAGCTTACTTTGCATACTGTTCACTTATTTTTAAGTGTACAGTCAGGGACAGAAGTAAAGGAAACTGGTACCTTATAGACATATAAACACGGTATGCTATACATTAGCTATATTTTGCCACAAGGATTCGTTTAAGTCTGACCTGAGTATTTTGGCTAAATACTAAACTTTCAAGATGAACCAAGTTAGGGATGGGGCCACCTACCCTTCTCAAAATTTTAACCCAGAAAGGAAATACGGGGGACAAAGAGTGGAGCAGAGACTGAAGGAAAGGCCATCCAGATACTGCCTCTCCTGGGGATCCATCCCATATATAGCCACCAAAACCAGACACTATTGCTGATGCCAAGAAGTGCTTGCTGACATGAGCCTGGTATAGCCGTCTCCTGAGAGGCTCTGCCAGAGATTACCTATACATACATGGATGCTTACAGCCAACCATCAGACTGAGCATGGGGTTCCCAAGGGAGGAGTTAAGGGAAGGACTGAAGGAACTGAAGGGATTTGTAACCTCATAGAAAGAACAACAATATCAATCAACCAGATCCCCCAGAGCTCCCAAGGACTAAACCACCAACCAAAGAATACACATGGAGAGACCCATGGCTCCAGCTGCATATGTAACACAGGATGGCCTTGTCTGGCATCAAAGGGAGAGGAGGCCTTTGGTCCTGGGAAGGCTTGATACCCCAGTATAGGGGAATTCGAGGGTGGGGAGGAAGGAGTGGGTGGGTAGGAGAACACCCTCATAGCAGCAGGGGTATGGGGGATATAATAGGGGGTTTATGGAGGGGAATCCGGAAAGGAGTTTATAAACTCCTGTTTGAAACAAACAAAATAACCAATAAAACATTTAAAAGTAAAATTTGCATACATTTAAGAAATTGCATAATTATGAGTATGCAGGCTAAACAAGTAATGTTGCAAAGATAGAAATACTTTTATAAATAATAATCTTTATATTCTATGTGGTCAATGTTATATTAGTAAAAAAATGTGTAATTCTATTATTTTCCAGATTATTCTTAAAACAAAAATCAAACAGAAAAAAAAAAATCGAACAAACCAATAAAGCAAAGTTCAGGACAATTTATGAATGCACAGGTGAAAAACCACCATACTGTAAATATAAGAAAAAAAGAATAAAACACATGGAATCTCTCTCACCTAGTTATTTCGAATGCACCTTCTTGGTATGTCTGCACAGGGTTCTAAGGAAAATGAGATTCGTGAGGAACATTCTCCCTCTGTGGTCAAGATACCTTGCCTCATTAGTGGGCATGTTTATGAAGCAAGATAGATGATTAAACAAAACAAGTACAGCAAACAAGAAAATGCCAATTAAAATAGATTATATTCACTGAAACAAATGACGTTCTTTAACAATTCATTTATGACCTATGTCAGAAAAGGGGGACTTTGGGAACAAGAAAGGCTTGCCATTGCAAACCACAGTACATTATAAGAAACTGTTATGTGTTTACTGTGAACAAGAATTAAACTCATTCAGTGCATCAGACACACCGTTCTGGCTCCATCATATTCTGTATTACTTAGTAATCCGAACATGAATGAATGATAATGGTTTGATGATATTTGAAGGAGGAAGAGAATGAGAGGTGGAATTACAAAAGCTTAGAGAAATCCACTGATACATGAATTTGCTCAGTATGATTTATGCAAAGAAATGTGAAAATTTCCCAACACATACCTATCTCATCCCCATCACAGCAGAATTTTCCAGGTTGAATCATGTAGAAACCTAAGGCTGATCTGGGCTATGGTGTAAGGCCTATGACGCTGTCTTCATGGTATTTTAATAGGAGACAGTTAACAAATATGATTGTTTTGATAACATTTATAACATAACACAGGGTTGAAATTTACAGAAATCCTTAGTCATATGCAAACACAAACTATTTTAAGGCAAATATATAAAATGTATCACCAATGTTCCCTTGGTGTATACAGGAGTAACAGATAACTGAGTACTGAGAAGACAGTCTCGGATGCTTAGTTCCTCCCGATTTCACTATTATTAACTGTCATCATGGTATTATCATGTGTGGTTAAGTCTTCACAGATTCCTCTCCATCAGTGACATTCTTGAGATCTTATTCTTACCTTTAGAGATATGGATTAAAGTGTTTTTCTCAGACTATAATCCATATGCTTATTAGTGACTTATGTTTAATGTAATTACTCAGTCTTCTTGAGTGAGAAAAATCTATGGTTTTTAAGGACAACTAGATTCTATTTAGCACATTAATTTTTACAAACCATGAAATAATTTTACATAATTGGAAAAATTTAAACAGTGTGAAGAAGTTAATGAGGAATTCTACGTTTACTCTCTGGGAAAGATGATTCCTTTCTCATTTGACTTTCATGTAAAAATCAAATTTATATTTTAATATCTCAAATATTTAGTTCTATTAAAGTTTAACATATTAAAATATATTCTCATTTTGTGGTTCTATAATAAGTGTACTTATTTTCAAGGTTTTCCCCTTTCATTTAGAGAGAGAAGGGGGGAGGGACAGAAGGGGAGAGTGTGTGTATATGTATGTGTTTCTGTGTGTGTCTGTGGGAGTAGGATGTGGTAGGTGTGCTCATGAAGGTCACAGGACAACTTTCAGAGATTGTTTTTTTTTCCTTCCAGTATGAGCATTCCCTGGGCACAAACTCTGCTCTGCAGGACTGACTGTAAGTAGCATTAGCCACTGAGCCGTCTTGCTATCTGTCAAGATTTTAATTAGTAAACTCTTATTTTTCTGTTAAGTTACAGGCCCGGAATTACTATGAATTTCTTTTGGCAAAGTTAAAACATCTGTTTCTCTGTAAGTTATCAAATGTCTGTCATGTAGAGTGCCTTGTTACCAGGTAAGGATATTGACTACATGGTCCCTTTTAATGACTATGAATGCAGTACATAGAAATCTTTGAAAGGAAGCAGGTCACACTGCTCAGAACTTTGACATGACACAGCTAGAGTTTAGGCTGAGCGTGCATACAGTTCATGGTGACAATGAATTAACACGTAGAGAGACAGAGGAAAGCATTCAAAAAGTAACAGACAGAGGAAAGCATTCAAAAAGTAACAGAGCTAGGCAATGTCGCTAAAGCCAGCTAGGCAGGCAATGCTGTCAAAAGTAACAGGGAATACAGGGAACTGCAGGTAAAGGATCAGACAGATACAGTGTCTCTCTCTTTCTTTTCCTTCCTTCCTTCCTTCCTTCCTTCCTTCCTTCCTTCCTTCCTTCCTTCCTTCCTTCCCTTCCTTTTCCCTCCCTTTTTATTTTTCCTTTGAGAGGAAAAAGGTTTATTCAGCTTACACTTCAACAGCACTGTTCATCATCAAAGGAAGTCAGGATAGGAACTCAAAGTGGACAGGAATCTGAAGCTAAGAGCTGATATAGAGGCCATGGAGGGATGTTGCTTATTGGCTTGCTCAGCCTGCTTTTTATAGAACCCAGGCTCACCAGCCCGGGGGTAGCCCCACCCACAGTGGACTGGGCTCTCCCTCATCAATCACCAATTAAGAAAACGCCCTACAGCCAGATCTTATGTGGGCATTTCTCCCTTGAGATTCCCTCCTTTCAGACAACTCTAGCTTGTATCAAGTTGATATAAAACCAGCCAGCACAGAGTTCCAGGGTTTAAGCTTTAGGCATCTGGGTTGGCAGCAGTCATCTTTCCTGTCTGAGTCTCCTGGCCAGTATGCCAGCTCTCTTTTCATTGTTTTATCTCACAGCTGGGTCTCACTATGTTACCTAAGCTAGGCTTGGATTCACTGTAGTATAGAAAGCTTTGAACTCTTAATCTTCCCATCTTAACCTCTTGAATAGCTGAGATTACATACACCATATTATTTAAGGGATTTTTTTGTTTGTTTGTTTTTGGTTTTGTTTTTGTTTTTTTCGAGACAGGGTTTCTCTGTGTAGCCCTGGCTGTCCTGGAACTCACTCTGAAGACCAGGCTGGCCTCAAACTCAGAAATCTGCCTGCCTCTGCCTCCCAAGTGCTGGGACTAAAGGTGTGTGCCATCAATGCCCGTCTTAAGGGAGTGTTTTGTTTTTTTTTAAGATTTATTTATTGTTATACACTGTAAGTACACTGTAGCTGGCTTCAGACACACCAGAAGAGGGCATCAGATCTCATTATGGGTGGTGGTGAGCCACCATGTGGCTGCTGGGATTTGAACTCAGGACCTTCGGAAGAGAAGTCAGTGCTCTTACCCACTGAGCCATCTCGCCCAACACCCAAGGGAGTGTTTTTAATGAGAGTATTTAATATAGTTTTCTTAAAAGAGATCTTCCTAAATATTTTACCCATTTGTACATACATGTCTTATCTCATTTTATAGTGTCCTACATCAAAATCAAAGCAATCAACTTGTTTCAGGGTATCTTGATGTCTACCTTTATTAAGAACTGTATAACCATATACCCTTTCCTCTCTATCCAGTGGTACTGGGACAAAACTTCAAACAATCCTACTGCCAACAGCACAGTGAGAAGCAAGGTTCTAGAGATGAGACTTTCTGAGCACCCACAACACATGTCACAGTCCTCTCTAGTTTATAGGTCCCACAATGGCGCTATACCAAACACTGTACCTGATATTTAATGCCCTCTCAAGAAATGTTTACTGCATGGAAAAATAAAAGATGAATCAAGCAGAGGACAGAAACCCTAGTACAAATTTTCTGTCCATCTTTTCTATATCAATTTTATTTCTGGCTTTGTTAGTTTTTTTTTTTTAATGTAAAGAAAAGGTTAACATTCTTGTTATACATAGTACTGAACAGCATTTGTAAACATTCCTAAACAAAAGATCACAATATTTTAAGTACATACAATTTCCAACTTGAGATAACTGGAGATGAGAGTCTGCGTGAGTAAAGTCTGAGGCACTAACGCGATGCTTATGGAAATGTAAGCGTACAGTGGGTCACCCATGCTGCCTGCAGCCTCAGTCAGCAGCAATGTTGCTTTACAATTGCTTCTGCATGTGTACACATGTGAGCAGGACACGCAGAATATGCATAACTCATTTGCCAAGCAGGACAAGGCCTGGATTATGTATAACCAACATCCATCACTCCCAGGCAAGAGCTGACATCTAAATCTTAAACAGAATGATGTATTTGTTGAGTGGGAGTAATAACCTAAGTATAACCTTTATTTTATGTTAGGCGTTTTTCTTTGAGATGATTATTACTCAGCAGAGAGTGTGTTTCCCATGTAACCATGAGCTGCACAGTTTCCCTTAGGTACATAGTAACGATTGCCTTTGTGATGACCTTCATACTGTTAAGGGATCATTAGTACTCGACTTGTGTGACTACATAGCCACCCTAACAGTGAGAAACAAACTTGCAATCAGCCACAGCTTTCTCCTCCCGCATCCTCCTACATCCCTCATAGCCATTCACATTGAAATAGAACATTATTAATATTTTCAGCTTCTTTTAAGTCTTTGTTATTTCACAATATATGAAAATGTGAACAAAACACTGTATTAAAGATAGCATTTATGCATAAAGCATTGAAAATGAAATAAAACATTCAAAACATTATAGAATGTTATTTCATTTTTAAGCCTGTTTTGTCCAGTCCTTTTAGTCTGGTTAAAAACTTACATGATTAAATACAGAGTAAGAAGTTGAGAGCTGACACATCATCATCAATTACATGCACTTTTCTTTACATTACATACTATAATAGTATTGATATGTATGTTCCCAGTGAGGAGTCACCCCATCTATTTAGAGATTTAAAAGTTAAAGCCCCTAATGAGAGCACATGACTAGTTCTAGCTAATGCCAGCAACAGCAGCATTCCTTTAGCTAAATTCTGCTCAGGAGGTCTATGTTGGTTTTTAAAAAGTCAACCATGAAACTTTCTCAGATTTACAGGATAGCTTTTCTCATTTTATAGTCACTGTGTGAAATGGGTAATTTTCCTATTATGTGGTTACAGTTCATATCATTGAACATTTAGCAGCATCCTGGCCTTAAGCTATCTGACATGAGAGTTGTCACTGGACTTACAGCAGGCACAAATATACCCAATCATTCTACAAACCATGCTAGGCTGCATGGCTTGAGTTCTACAGTTTGGGCATCTTTTCCTGAAATCCTGACTGGCAGAACAGAGAAGTCTGATGTGGAATAGAATAGACAGCCCTCCACATGTGCCTGCAAAGTTTCACAAATGAGGAATCGATACATCCAGATAATGTGCACTGACTATTTCAGATTTCAAAGTTTCTATTTGTGGAAATCCTAACTGAGCATTCAATGTGATTGCAAACTCTATTCAAGGTGCTACATGGAAACACTGGCTGTGTATGCTGGGGAACAGAATCCCAGTATTGAGCAGTAGGAGGCCGTACTGAGCAGACCAAGCTTGCTGTTCTGTCACTGACACAGCAGCCTAGGAAGGCATGGAGAACATGTGCAATGATAAGACACTATAAGCTCTGGCATGTGAAGTCCAAATACTCCGATGTAGTAAGAGACGGACGTACACTGATGAGAAATACCAACTGAATTCTGGGACGTTTATGAGCACAAAACTGAGCAGAGCGCCTATATCCATTCCAATAGATTTCTGGGGAAGGTTTAAATTGAATTTTCATCATACTTCTTAGGATTAGCTATAGTAAACTCATTTATAAAGCCTTTAATGTGGAAAAACTGTACCAGGCATTGTAAACCACGTATCTTTAAACATTTACCTAAAGCTTTTATTTTTCAAAGGACACTTATAGTGTGGTATGCAAAGGGAATGTTTTCCTTTCCTTTTCATCTTTTACACACACACACACACACACACACACACACACACACACACACACACACAGCATATATATACTGAGATGTATTCTCACCAGTGTCACTCTGTATGTGTCATGTAGATTAAAGCAGCAGGCAGAAGCCACCTGATGACTTACTGTAAGTCCCCTGCCCTGAACTGGAAGAGCTGCTCTTTTGAGGACTATCATACAGATCTGAATATCGATACATGAAATGTGACAACTGATACATTCCTTGTCTGGCTTCACTCTCCATGTCAGAGATACATCTTTACTGCTGCATGTACAGCAGCTTTGTTGTACATGCCTCACTGTCTCACCCTACAGTTTCCTTCCGTACTCTGCTGGCGGACAGTTCAGTGGATGTTAGCACGAGGTACTAAGCATGGAGCTAGTATTACTGTACATTCCAGCTCAAGTCATACACATGTGTGTCCTACCCCTATGGCTTAAAAACACAGAGCCATGGCATATGACCGTGATGCATAATGTTTTCTAACCGTAACCTGTGAGCTACATAAGACAGTTGACATGCCAGCTGGTGAAAGTCTGAGTGTTGGCAGCTTTGCTGATTTGGGTCAATGGATGTTAGCATCGTCATAGTGTTAACAGTGACATACGAGGCGACTCAGTAAGACTGAACTCATCTCATATACTAATGGCCGAGAACATTTTTACAAGAACCATAAGGTGCTTCTTAGACTATCTGTCTGTGCAGCACAAGAGTGACTGACCAATGAGACTAGTTCCAGGATGGGTAGTTCCTGAAAATGTGTGACTTTTAGTCTTTTGGAGCTTATCATGCAATGTGAAAAATCTAAGATACTAAGGTAAAAGAACCCATAAAGCACCTACCATTATCTCAACTAAACGGAAGACACTGGGACATTTCAGAAGGCCAGAAAGCTGACAAAAACACAGATACTACACTGTGTTCCTGAGGTCCAGATGAGAGCAAAGACTCCATCAGGGTCTGGACCAGGGGCCAACGTACCACACTTTGTCATAAAGCCTACCTGCAAAGGTGAGTGAGAGCATTTTAAAGGAATGGGTTAATGGTCTTACAGTGCTCAGGCCTTGGCATGGTTACTTAAAAAAAAAAAAAAAAAAAAAACTAAAAAAACAAACCTGGGAGCAAAAAGTGGAGCAGAGAAATGCAAAATGCATAGAATTTGATTAGAAAGCAATGAATTTAATATCACGGGCAAAAAAAAAAATCAGGCAAAAGTATCTGTAATTGTTAGAGCAACATCAATAACGACAAACTGTACTGTCTAAAAAAGGGCAGTATGAAAAGCAACATGAGCCGGGCGTGGTGGCGCACGCCTTTAATCCCAGCACTTGGGAGGCAGAGGCAGGTGGATTTCTGAGTTCGAGGCCAGCCTGGTCTACAGAGTGAGTT
>NC_034608.1:55916347-55918068 GCF_900095145.1 Mus pahari | reverse complement strand
AAAAAAAAAAAAAAAACAATCCAAAAGGCTAAGTCATGTGAATTTGGGAGCTAGGACTAATGTAAATTCTACTCCTTATTTAATAATACATACATTCTACAACTTTTTCAAATCCACTCTTTTAGGTTTCTTAACAATCTAACATGATGTTAGAATTCTTAACAATATTGAAATTAACTTCTCAAGGTTAAACTTAGGGACACAAGGTATAACGTGTTCAATTTTTTTCGCATGATTTATTTCATATTGTTGTCACAGTAACTTATAAACTTGTACAAATATCCTAAGTGCATGTGTGCTTTCAGTAGGGTGCACAATTTTAGGAAGTCAATGACAAAAAGTTCCTTACCCTAAAGTAATACATATTATGTGTTTATGCCAAGTGTGAATATATGAGAGAGAAGCAGTAAATGAAAAGATGCTTATAATATCGATGGATAGAAAATAAACTTACCACTTGTCCATTGTGTGGGTTCTTATGAGCATATGGAGGTCCACGGATATGATTCCACATCTGGCCAGACGTCATAGCAAAGACTATACACTGAAAACCAGGGCACAATATTTCAATACATAAGCCAGGGAATGCCAGAATAATGTATATTTTAAAAGTAACACTCACCATTAAACTACCATTTAAAAATCATGTATCGGTTTCCGCGATAAAAAAAAAAAAAAAAAAAAAAAAAAAAAAAAAGCAACATGAGGGTGAACTCCACTTACTGAAAAAAGCAGGGTATAAAACGAAAAATCCATTTAAAAGACTTCCCTTCATAAAGAAAAAAAACAGCAGACTTGCCCTTCATCCGGACCCCCAGCGAAGGATTTCCCAGGTCAAGTTGCACATGCATACCAGGCTGCCCAAGCTCACCCAAATCTACATGATGGCATCAAGCATAGACTTAAAGTCAGTCTGCTGGGTTTCCTGTGGTCATAGTCTCCCATTCCTCCCTCTGGAATATGAATATTTATTCTGAGATATTCTCCCCCCCCCCTTGTTTTTTAATTTGGCTGGAGCACACGTCTAAGGGATTTCCTTCAATATCTGTTCTCGGGTCATCTAAACAGTCTTAAGAAGTTTTATCAGAAGTTTTAATGCATTTTCTATTTAGAGGCGGTCATGAGGCCTTGGATGTCAGCGGCTGAGTATTATGGATGGATGTCTTCCACAGACTCACACTTTGAGCATTTGTTTCCCACTTAAAGGTATCCCTCTGAAAGGCTCTAACACCTTAACATGCAGAGGTCGCTGGGAGCTTAGGTCACAAGGACCGTAGCGACGTCTCATTGCCCCTACTGCTCTGTAGCCCACTTTCTCTGCTTCCCTGTCTGTAACTGTGCAAACAGCTTCTACCTCATGTTCCCATTCTCACAGACTGAAATGCCCTCAAACAGTGAACACACGTAAACCTTTCTTCTAGGGCTGTTCCTGCCAAGTGTATAGGTTACAGCAATGGCACAGTATCTATTACTGATTACAGACTAAAATATTTACCTAGGAGGAGGAGTGAGGGGGAGCACCATCCCAACAACTAATCAAAGGAACAGGGCGGACACACAGTGATAACAGTGAGAAGTCTATGGATCTGAAGGAAAATAAAGCACACCTTCAAATATTTTCAATATTCACAAATGTAATATTAAACTGTCAGGGGGGAAGTAGCTATGCTAATGTATTAGAGTACTTCCTTCCCATCAAAAAAAGAAAAAAAAAAAAAAAA
>NC_034608.1:55896800-55916336 GCF_900095145.1 Mus pahari | reverse complement strand
AAAAAAAAAAAAAAATCCAGTTCCTATAGGATCCTGAGAAAATTACTCTCTCTGCATCTTTAATTCCGTATCTATGAAGCAGACTAATTCTCCCTAAGAGATACAGTGATGCCTAAGTAACACATTATGTTAAGCACCTGACAGTGACAATCTGACAGCACTTGTCAACCTGGGCCAGTCATCAAAGAACATGTGGTAGAGATAAAGTGAGATCCTTCTTCCTGAACTTCATTTGCACACTCATTAGGACAATGAAAAGCTTATGTTCTTAGGTTCTCACATCTAGATGTCCACTAGTACTTAGCAGCATTCCGCAAAGTGCCTCACTACAAATCCAAAAGATCAGGAGAAACGGAGGAAGCTATATACTCAAGAATAACTCCTAGGGATTATTTTTGCGACTGTTGGCTCAATATGAGAAAAATATGTATTTGGAAAAAAATCTCAATGATAACAAAGCATAACAAAGGGGAGAGGCAATAAACAATATGTTACAGATATGTGAGTTCTCTTGAAACATTACTTTTAAATCCATCAACTTGAAAACTCCTCTAGAATAAAATGTGGGCCTTGGGTCATGCTCAGTACTCTTTAGGCCCTGTAATTTGTCCAATTACTCTTCATTTCAGCTCCCTGGCTCTGCTAATTATAATTCTCCATTAGGGTTAAAAACAGCAATAAAGAACCATCTAAATGTGTGTGGTTTTGCTAGTCTGTTTTTGTTTTTGTTTTTCAGTTTTTCGAGACAAGGTTTCTCTGTATAGCCTTGGCTGTTTTGTTTTTTAAAAGAAAATACAAGAAGAGCAGGATATGATACACCTTTGGAGAACATAAAAACTCAAGGAACAAGTGGTATTATAAATTTTTGGTTTTATTATTTAATTATTTATTCACCTTACAACCCAATCAGCCCTTCCTCTCCTCCTAGTACCCCTCATGTAAGTCCTCCCCCTATTCTCCCGAGAAGGGGAAGCCTCCCTCTGGGTGTCAAGCCCCCAGCCCCCAGCCCTCTATCCCACACACATCAAGGTGATGCAGGGCTAGGCACATCCTCTCCCACTGAGACCAGTCAAAGCTGTTCACATAGTTGCTCTGGATCCACAGGCAGGCCATTAAGTAACAGGTTCAGGGACAGCCTATGCTGCAATTGTTTGTGAGACCTGAATGAAGACCAAACTGCTCATCTGATACATGTGTGCAGGAGCCTAGGTCCAGTCCCTGTTGGCTCTTTGATAGGTGGGTAGTTCCGTCTCTAGGAGCCTCCAGGGGTCCAGGAAAGTTGACTCTGTTAGTCTTCCTGTCGAGTCCCTGTCCTCTTCAAGTCTATCAATCTTTCAAAACTCTTCCATTAAGACTCTCCAAGTCCCATCTACTGCAGAGACTATGAGACGCTGCATCTCTTCCCATTGGCTGTTGGGTGGAGCCTCTAGGAGGACAGTTATGCTAGCTAGGCTCCTGTCCGTAGGCACGATGGAGCATTATTAATAGTGCTGGGATTGGTTTTTGGCCATGGGATGGGTCTAAATCTGGGGCAGTCATTGGATGGCCAATCCCTCGGATTCTGCTCTTTGTCCCTGCACATCTTGTAGGCAGGGCACATTTTGGGTAGAAGGCTTTGTGGGTGGGTTTCTGTCTTTATCACTGGGAGTTCTGCCTGGCTACAGGAAGTGTCACTTCAGAATCTATATCCCCTACTGCTAGATATCTCAGCTAGAGTCACCCCCTTAAGCTCTCTGTGGCCTCTCCCCATCCCAGGTTTCTGGTATATCCTAGAGATTACCCCCGCTCCTCAGCCAATCTACCTTCTCTCCCTGCTCTCCCCACATACAATCCCTGTGATGGCCTGCTCCTGTCCCCATCCCCTCTTCCCCCCAGTTCCCTACTTCCATCAACCTCTGATATCTATTTTGTTTTCCTTTCTGAGAAAGATTCAACCATCCTCCCTTGTGCCCTCCCTGTTATTTGACTTCACTGGGTCTGTTGGTTATAACATGGGTATCCTGTACTTTATGGCTAAAATCCATGAGTGAGTACATACCATGTATGTCCTTTTGGGTCTGAGTTACCTCACTCAGGATATTTTCTAGTTCCATCCATTTGCCTGTGAAATTCTTGATGTCCATGTTTTTAATGGCTGAGTAGTATTCCATTGTGTAGATATACATTTTTTTTTGTATCTATTCTTCAGTTGAGAGACATCTAAGTTGTTTCCAGTTTCTGGCTATTACCAATAAAGCTGCTATGAACATAGCTGAGCAGATGTCATTGTGGTATGGTGGAGCATCTTTTGGGTATTTGCCCAGGACTGGTATATCTGGATCTTAGTGTAGACCTCTTCCAAATCTTCTGAGAAACCAGGACACTGATTTCCAGAGGGGTTGTACAAGTTTGCACTCCCACCAGCAGTGGAGGAGTGTTTCTCTTCTACACACCATGCCCACATCTGCTGTCTTTTGGGTTTTTAATCTTAGCTATTTTGAGGAGTGTAAGGTGAAATCTGAGACTAGTTTTGGTTTGTATTTCCCTGATGACTAAGGACATAGAACATTTCTTTAAGTGCTTCTTGGCCACTTGAGATTCCTCTGTTGAAAATTCTGTTTAGCTCTGTACCCCATTTTTTCAATTCAGTTATTTGGATTGTCGGTGTCTAACTTCTTGAGTTCTTTATATATTTTGGATATTAGCTCTCTTTTGGATGTAGGGT
Organism: Mus pahari; assembly: GCF_900095145.1. Lineage (NCBI taxonomy): Eukaryota > Metazoa > Chordata > Mammalia > Rodentia > Muridae > Mus > Mus pahari. The sequence continues at coordinate 55,913,632 of NC_034608.1, read as the reverse complement.
TAGTGAAGATCTTTTCCTAATCTGTAGGCTCTTGTTTTGTCCTGATGACGGTATCTTTGACTTAGAGAAGCTTTTCAGTTTCATGAAGTCCCATTTATGAATTCTTGATCTTAGTGTCTGAGCCACTGGTGTTCTGTTCAGGAAGCTGTCTCATGTAACCACGAGTTCAAGCCCATTCCCCACCTTCTCACTATTAGATTTAAGAGTACCTGGCAAACACAATAATTTGCAAACTGAAGTCATAGTTGCTTGCAAGCATCATAGTTGGGCAGAAATCAAATATAAAGCAATCTGACAAGCGTCAACATGAGGGACGAAGGTATTTACTTGGGACATCTGTGTCACCTCCTCCAAGACTCAGAGAACATCACAGTAGAGGGGTGAGAAAGACTACAAGAGCTAGAGAATACTAAGGAATGCTGAGCAAAGCCGACTTTCAGACATGATACCGTGGTGTGCCAAAGGATTCAGCAGCACAGCTGCATGCGCAAGACCTGTACGTACTGGGCCAATCAACATTTTATCATAGAGTTTTAGAAAGGATATTTTGATACTCCAAATAGCTACACTTAAAAGAGAATGAGTTACAAAACGGAACACTTTGTAATGACATTGAAAACACAGAGAACAGTTGGACTGTTATTATTGCATAAGCAAGAAGGGAAGCAATGTAGCACATAAGCGAGAGGTGTTAGCCTCAGATAGGAGTAGAAACTGCTCAGTGACTACAGCTGTCCAAACACAAGGTTTACCTACTAAACATGGTACTACAGGGTAGTCTGGGAAGCTACATACAATAGAAACAACTCTTCAACTGAAATTTTAACAAAACAATCAACGCCAAATGTACATATAAGTGCCATATCAACCATTCTTGTGGCATATGAATTTCTCTCAATGATACAAATACATAAAGTTTCCTAAGATTTCCATGCTATAGAAGTTAGTCAATATCACAAAATGTTTATATTCAGAATTACATCTAAATTATGATACTGAGACCATGATTACATCTGTGTCATATTAATATAGTAATAGATACAAATGCAAATGCATTTTGCTAGTATTGAAGAGAAAATGACCAAATTATAGATATCAAAATTAAGCAACAACATAATCTATAGTAGGTTTTGCAAATTTCTTTTAGTTAACTGTTTATTCAAGAGTCCAACAGCTGGAGTAATAAACATAAAGGAACCCTAAGAAAAGGATTCTCTGCTGAGTCATTAAGACATACTTACAGAAATCCAGGACTCACAAAGTTGTGGCAATTTTTACAAGCTACAAGAAAACTCTGAAAACACAATCATCTAAAGTGCCAGACATGCCAAATTTATGCCAGTCGTCTTGAAGCATGACACATTTCTGACTTTTATCATACATGCTAAAAGTCTGTCACCACTTTAGTATACTCCTTAATTTGGATGACTCAATTTTTGCCATTAATGTAATTGGAACTTTTATCAAATAAGATATTCAGAAAATGCTCAATTCATGAGGAGATGTCTATGAGCCATCACAAAGTGTGTAAATGAGAAAAATACAGAACAGTACTATTTTAAGACAAGAGCCTTCTGAGTTACTCCCTGATAGTTGCCAAGACGGCCTTCTAAGAGAGGACATTTTGTTGAAACTGCTGCAGGAAAAATTAGGTCACCCCCTCTTTCACAGATGCAGTGTAGCCGTTCTCAAGCTTAAGGAGTAAATGCCCATCCCCAAGAAGTCACAATGCTATACACTCTCTTCCACACCTGGGGCTAGATGTGTATCCTTGGGTAGCCTGCTTGAGGCCTCATAGAGTCATGTAACAATTTAATTTTACAGTTTATTAGAGATTATGGTAGTTGAGTGCATTTTCCTATGTTTAATGAAACTGGACATTAAGTGACAGCGCTTTGCAATTACCAATTTCACTGTTAAAGTGCATCCCCTAATCTAACAAGGTATCTACTGAGTCATGGCTACATTATGACTGTGACAAAGCTAACATCTACCTCTAATTAAGACTCTGCACAGAGACTGGATCCCCAAATTGGAACTGTCACATCACAATATTGAAAAGGAGTCTAACTTACTTTGGGGGTTTTACAATTATTCTACCCTTGGCAAATGTGTTAAGATTCTGCCAAATTCATTACTTCCTTTTTCTGTATCTCTGTAGAACCAGATGCTTGGGTATTTAAATTTTCATAAATGTTTAAGTATTGGATTGCGACCAGAGTGAGGCTACAACAGCCACCCTGTGAACAGCAACAGCAGAAGTCACTTAGAGAATGATGCCCCACAGAATTCAAGGAGCAGCTTTAAAGATGGCTCCACTGGGAAGTATTCCTGCTCCTCTAGCATTATATTTAAATTAGTCTTCGAAATGTTCCATGTTGGAAAATTAAGATTTGAGCATGTTGTTATATACATAGCTGCCTGACCTTCCTAACCCAGGGCAGGTTCTGATAGCAGGGCTCAGGTCCCAGTTTTACCCTAGCTAATCTTTGATTCACCATAAGATTCCTCTAAGTTTTGAGCTTGGTCAGTGCCCTGATGTCACCATGATTCACTAGATACCTTGCTAGATTAAGGGGTTGCACTTCAACAATGAAATTGGTAATTACACAGAAACTTGAATAAATTCAGTATACCAAATCAAGGCACCAATAGAGAGAATGTCTGCATTCTATGCTAATGAGTATTCTTAAATCCTCAAATTAAAAAAAAAAGTTGGCTAATTCTCACAATTAAGAAATATTCTCATGAAACTCTCTTGATAAATACATGAATAAGCTGAAAGATAAACACATTGAAACACACAACTATTATTCTAAAACTATCTAAAAAATAGTAGCAGAAGTCAAGAAGAAAAAGTTAAAATGTACTAACTTCTCAACATCAGCCCTTCATGGCACACTACTAGTAAACATAACTGTGTTGTAAGTTTCCATGGAACCTAAATTATGTCTGCTCACTTAACTTTCACTCCGTCAACAAGTTCTTATTAGCACTTTCATATGCTCAGCACAAGTCTAGGAGGAGACACTTCCTATCTTGAGGTTGTAAAACATACTAACTTTTAGTCTTTGTACAGCAGGCAAGGATTCAATAGAATTCAACATATTGTAGAATCTGTCTCATTAAACAGAAGTTTCTAGAACCCTGCTGGTAGATAGACTAAGAGTACTCCTCCAAACACTTATATTCCCGGTTTTCAAACTCCTCAGCTCCCGAGGCTGTCCAGGGGCAAGTGTGTTCCACACCACTGTACAGCTAACAACACTACACAATGGATTTTAATAAGGTATTTTGTTCATGAAAATGGTTCACACTTTATTTTTTTAAAAAAACAAGATAGAAAAACATGCTTTGTCATTTCTAAGTTTAATATTTTTCTTAGATATCAACTAGGCATCAGAGACAAACTTTAAAGTATTTTTAAAATTTTCTTCAAAATATAAAATTTAAATAAGATCACAAGCATTTTCAGGGCTTTTAATTAAACAAATACTGTTAGTGAAAAAATAAATAAATGAAAAACTATAATTCTAGCTCTGTGTTTGTGAATTTCCCATGTAAATTCAGCTCACAAAAAAATTGGAAACAATTTTTTTAAAATTCAACTACTCTGAAATACATAGGTATGTTTTCCATAGTTTTTGACCCTAAGTGGTAAAAATGTGATAAGAATTTACATATGTACACAGTACTTAGTAATCTACAAAACTATTACAATAAAAGCTATATACTAAAGTATGACATTTTATATCAAGGACATGAAATGAGCACTTACAGATTATTCTATCTAGATGAGCTCCAGAAGCAATCCACCACAGGTACAAAAGAATGTCAATATTCAGAAAAAGATTTTCATTAAGATTATGGAATTTTAATATTGTTTATCTTTAAAATAAAAGAATGCAATTGAGTACACCCAGATCACAGAGATTTTTTTCTTACAGTCCTCCTCCAGGACCCCATCCTTTTGTCTCAGGTACAAACTCCCATGTCCCTCTCAGGAATCCCACCTGCCATGCTGGCCAGGGAATCAGAAAGGCTATCTCACCTCTTCTGCTACCAATTCCAGTTCCTGAGTCCTACACCCAGTTTTGCAGCTGCCCACCAGCTGTGGCTTCTCACTCCCCTCTGCCTGATTTCCAGAGGTCTACACAGATCCTGGTGTCACACCTAGCTTTCCTCTCTCTCTTCTGGGTCACCCTCAGGCCTCAGTGTCAACTACCAATACCTAGAAACGTATTCTGCCTAGGTCTAAGCATGCCCACACTTGGAAGGGTCACAGCAGTATTCTCTCCCAGGTAATACAGTCAGTTACACTCTCTCCTAAGAAGTAAAAGGGGCAACAAAAACCAAAGAACAGAGAACAACCACCCAACAAACACAAGGCCAGTTAGCAAGGCCTAGGACTGGACTAAAATATAGGTACACCCAGACACAAAGCAACCAGAAAACCCTCAAAACTATGTAAACATCATGTGGCAACAGGAATAGTGAAGAGAAGAAACTCAGGTCAAAAACACAGAAAATATTTTCAGAAAAACTGTGGAAGAAATTTTCCCTAACTAACCTAAAGAACGAGATCCCTGTTAAGGTCCATGAAGCATACAGAACACCAAATAACAGGACAAGGAAAGAAATTCCTCTGCAGGTAACAGTTTCTCTTTAGTTAAGAAAATTAAGAAACAAGGTTTTTTGTTTGTTTGTTTGTTTTTAGTATATTCCAAAGATATAAACTCATTCTGCGTGACTGTCAGAATTCGTGGCTTTCCCTGTCTTTGGAGATCATCAGCCTCTATCAGTCCATGAGGGCTAAGGGAGCAGAGATGACAGACCGGAGTTCACGAGCCCTGTGAGTACCTTAGATGAATGCTCACACTGGAACCAGCTTTGGGGAGTCATATCAACCTTCCCTGGAGGGTATCTAAGGCTTATACAATCTGGGGGACTGTGGATCTGCACATTGAGGATGAGCAAAGGTCACTGGGTAGAGGTTTAGAGTACTGAAATGCCTCATTAACATGGGGAAGCATTTCAGAACTTTAGTTGCCAGGTGATCTGCTTCTCATCAGGAGAAAAGTTCATCTGGCAGTCTAAGGATAAGTGCCCTTCCTCAGTAGAAGTAAGTGTGTGTATGTATGTGGGGCTGGTGTGGGTGGGGTGGAGGGGGGCTAGAGAGATGGCTCAGCAGTTAAGAGCACTGACTACTCTTCCAGAGGTCCTGAGTTCAATTCCCAGCAACCACATGGTGGCTCACAACCATCTGTAATGGAATCCAATGTCCTCATCCTCTTCTGATGTGTCTAAAGACAGTGTAATTATATACATAAAATAAATATATATATCTTTAAAAAAGAAGTGTGTGAGTGGGGGGGGGTAGGGGGAGGTTGTAAATTCCACAGATAAGGTCAGAGAAGGAGAAGCCCTATTAATGAAGGGAGTGTCCCATATTGCTCTGAGCTTAGAAGCTATGAGGTCAATGGTAGACTTTGACCTCAATTAGCAGTTTTCCACAAGAATTCTCCACAAATATTCATTAGGTTGCATGTAAAAACTACCTATTTAAAAACCAGGCATAGCTATCGTCTAATGAACCAATCAGGTGCCAGATGAAGGAAGTGTTTAGGGATATTCTTAAATGCCTACTTCCCTGAAAAATGAACATCAACATTTGTTTCCCAATTGGAAAGGTGAACAACTAACCGCACAGACAGCATTCATTACGTTAGTCAAAAGTTAAATAATGTTATTAAAATACATATTTGGGGGTACTTTCCACCCTTCTGTGAAATCAGAGCCTGGTAACTCTGAATGTTTGTTCTAACAAATCATAATGTGTTTAAGGCATAAAGACCTTTCCTACACATGAAAATTGTCTGAGAATTTGTACTAATCTTCAGCCTTTAAAGCTTCTCATAAAATCTAAGTAACTAAACTGATATAATTTTTTGAGGCAGGAGAACCACCCACAAGTGCAGGTCTTCAGCAGGACGGGCAGGAGCGCCGGCCCCACTCTGATTTACTGTGGTAATAAGGCTGGCTTCTTAGACTTTTAATGACGTCTTATCTTTCATGTTTTTAATTCTCAGATCCTTGGGATGTTTTCTTTTGTGTCTGAAATGAATGTTACTACTCATCACGCTAATACTGCCTGGGATAAAATGACAGGAATCTTTGAAAACTATATGGCCATGGAGTTCTGCAGTATGAGCTACAAACTACCCTGCTTTTAACCCATTCTAGTATTTCAAGCAACACTACTTTTTGAAAATTATAACATTTACCTTTGCCCTGTAATTCAGTATTTTACTCAACCATTCTACTTCAACAGCACCATAAATCAGGACACAATTAATTCTCTAAGTAAAAGAAAAGGGAAGTTAAAATGAGAACCAATCAGTGACCTGTACTCTGTTCCCTAAACCACTGTTGCCTTTTATGAACATGATACTCAAGATACCCAAAAGGCAGTAAAATCTAACTGTATCACTTCTGAAATTTAACTTTGAAGTCAGGAAGCTATGAGATATGTATGTATAATCTCTAGACCTCATTTCCTTTTTGTCAGGAAGTTCAAATCTTTCAGACTATTCTCTACATAAACCACTATGAATAACTTCCTCCTTTTTGCAATATATATTTATTCTTATTCTAGTTGTGAACCAAAAGCAATAAAGTATAGTAGTAAATATAATTAATACCCTTATAAGACAGTTTGTCTAAAGGTAAGGGCTTATAACACTAAGTAATTCATTGAAAAGTATGTTTTCAAATGGATCAACTATAAAACATACATCTAGTAATTTCTACTCTTATTCCTTACTAGAAAATGGTATGGAGTAGGAGGCTGGAGAGATGGCTTAGAGAGAATAGGTTGAGTATAGGCCTGGAGAGATGCCTCAGCGGTTAAGAGTGCCAACTGCTCTTCCAGAGGTCCTGTGTTCAATTCCCAGCAACCACATGGTGGCTCATAACCATCTGTAATGGGATTTGGTGCTCTCTTCTGGTGTGTGTCTGAAGATAGCTACAGTACACCCATAAATACAAGAAGGTTAAGTGTGTCTGTAATTCTAGCACTGAGGAAAGGGAGCCAGGGATATCTTTAAAGACTGCTGGACAAGTCTGGTTGAATTACTGAGCTTCACGATTAATGAGAGATCCTGTGTCAAAAAACTGCCTGGGTGAACCAAAGAGCATGCAGAGTCTGGACCTAAGCCTTCCACATATTTGTAGCGGATGTGCAGCTTGGTCTTCATGTGTGAACCCTAACAACTGGAGCAGGGGCTGTCTCAAAATCTGATGCTTGCCATTGGATCCCCTTCCACTACCTGGACTTACTGCTTGGGCTCAATGGGAGAGGATGTTCTTAGTCTGCCCAGATTTGATGTCCCAGGGTGGGTAGGTAAAGCAGGGGTAGGGAGGTGCTTCTCCTTTAGTGAGGAGAAGAGGAGGCAGTAATAAGGGAAGGATTTTTGAGGGTTAGACTGGGAGGAGAGGACAGGATCTGGAACCAGGATGTAAAGTGAATAAAGAAATAAATTAGTGAAAGAAAATTTGGGTGGGTGGAAAAAAAAAACAATAGAATATACCCAATGTCATCATCTGGCCTCCATAGACACCCCTATAAACATAGCTACATAAATGGATACACAGACTGCAACCATTTGCGCGCGCGCGCGCGCACACACACACACACACACACACACACACACACACACACACACACTTTCATGGAAAAGAAAATAGCACAGAGACAGAAAAGCCATACATACTCTTTTTCTAGATAATTCCTCATGCATTATTGATACATTCCTGTCTAACTCATCAGGGCTAAGAACTCTTCTTTTGCTAGGCAGTCAAAAGCTTTTATAACAGAATGACTCAAAATCAGATACTAACATTTCTGCCAAAACTGAAATGTAAAGTCTTGCTTCCAAAGGGGAAAAAAATGTTGTTTATTTAAAACAGGTAAGTATTTCGGGAACTGAATAAACAAAATAGCATTTTGGATAGCATTTTAACTGCTGAAGAAAGTCTCCAAAATAGGTTAAGAGGAAACAGAATCGACGAACAGCATGAACTTATATTTACACATTGTGAAGAATTAAGCCTGGTGACAGTCGGGATGGCAGCAATAGTTGTAGAAGACAGAAAATTATGACTATGATTATTCAGAGGGCATGTTTGATATTTCTGCTGCTTAAATGACTTCACTTCTAACAATTACCAAAAGATAAAAGACACCGAGATTTTAATCTATATGTTAAAAAAAGGGAAGAGATACAAAAAAAAAAAAATCACATAATTTATTTTTTAAAACTATCATCCAAGCAGAGTTGTCAATGCACTGTCTGAAAACATGCCTTTCTGGTGTCTAAAAGGCTGCCATTGGGGAGTGGTTCACCTGCCAAGCTTCTACTGTCAGGTATTTGTTCGTGGATGTTAGAATATATTCTATTTAAGTTTTCAAAATGAAACACAACAACACAACTATGCATGGTGCAATATATGAAACAAGAACTGATCTGTTGCTATATTCAAAAGTCAACAGACAAATGGGTGTCTATTCATTCTTGCTACCTGTGTCCAGGGCTCTCAAGAGGTTACAGTGTGGGCTGTGTCCTAATCTGCCCTGTGGTGGCTGGTCTGTCAGTCTATCTGTCCTACGGTGGCTGCTGCCTGGTCTGTCAATCTGTCCTATGGTGCCTGTTACCTGGTCTTTCGGTCTGTCCTGCGCTGCCTCGGTTTTGCCTGCTCTCAGTCCACCCTATCAATTGCAAATCAGTTCTGAAGATCCCTAACTACTTTGTGAAATTAAAATATAAAATATGTATGAAGGGTGTACAGAGGTACTGGACATAGGCAAAGTGAGAATTTGCTGTATGTCAATTATACATACTACATTATACATATCTGTTTTTAATATAATAACCATAAATATTTCAGATATCTTGCTGAATTAACTTTTTACCATATTTTACTTTAATTGGACAAATTAATAGATTTTACTATGACTTTTCAGTACATACATACATCATACTTTGACATATGCAACCTCCCTGCTAACCTTATTCTCTTCTTCTGGTATTCTTATAATATTTTTTATTACCATACACTCTTCTATAAAGGGGTTTATTTTTAATTTTGTATCTAAATCGTGCCATATATAAGAAACCTACGAGCACACTGCTGAAGTGTACGACTGTCAGTTCTCCATAAACTGTCTTAAAGCTTCAAATGGCAATGATACAAGGAAATCATGCTAATGATGAATTTCCACTTCCTCTATAATTTTAACTAATATTTTGATTGCACATCTGATTAAGCTCATGAGAAAAATGAAGATGAGTAAGACAAAATGAAGCATGATTTGTAGCCTTCACTACAAAGATGCGTGCTCTGGAGGCTGTCGGATGAGCACTGCCTAGCTAGCCATGCTCACATTGACACATAGGTAATAATCCTCTAACATGATGACGAGCTACTATTGTGTGGTACCTAACATCATTCAGAACTACAATCTTATTTCTCCTTTAAACAATCAGTGTGATGCTTTTACAATTAACAAAAATCTTTGTTAACCTTTCCTATGACACACTGCTTCCTATTTATATTTTTCATTTTAAAAGTTTAGTGCTAATTCCCAATCTTTCCTACAGGATTTCTGTTTTTATATTCATAAGTACAGTTTGCAGCATGCCTAAACATCTACTCCTACATTTAGCCTTCTCTAAAAATCCCATGTTCTTATAAATATTTGAAAGTTACAGCTTTTTTATTATCCACAGAAGAATGACTTCCATAAATTCTACAAACTATGGCATATTTCTTTATTTTCTTTTTCTGATGTAGACTACTTTATTACTCATTTAATAATATATATGTGCATATATTGTAAATTACTTTGTTTATATTATTTGTATGGTTTCTATTTAAGAGAAGTCTTCTTTTCTTAACTATATATTAGTTTATTCTGAGCAATTTTCAAAGCTTTGTAGCTATTTTTTATTTATAAAGAAATCTGCCACTTTATTAAAATTTAAAATCTCAACATAGATGTAGTGGTGCAAGCCTTTAATTTCAGCACTCTAGAAGCAGAGACAGGTGGATCTATAAGTTCAAGGCCAGTCTGGTCTATAGCATGAGTTCTAGGACAGCCAGGACAGACCCTGCCTCAAACAAAACAAAACCTAAACATATCCCCATTCATTCTGTCTACCAGATCCTATCCAGGTTCATTTGATTTATTCCACTGAATTTCCACTCATTTGATTCCTCCAATTAAATTCAGCCGAAGACTTTCAAGATCAAATGAGATCTGCCATATTCAAAGAGGTATGGTTCTACCATAATAAGAAAAGCATCAAATATTTTCCCGGGCTAACCAAAAGATAATGGCCAAAATGCTAAATTAAAAGACAAACCGTCTGCCTAGATTAAAATCATGACCACTCAATTAGTTGCCTGTTAACAACTCTACATCAAGGTACAAAAAGTTATTCCAGGCAAATGCTAGCAGAAAGCAAGCATGAGAATCTGCACCAATATCTAAATACCTCAGATTCAAATTAAAGAGAAAAGGAAGCTGAGTTCTCACTCCTAAGCCCAGATGTAAGATCAACATTTTCTCTCCAACAACTGTCCAAAGAGGGACTCACCAGGAGTGCACAGGCCACAGGAACAACAGAGCAGCCGGGGACAAACACCAATAGCTTATGTTCTAATATCAAGAACTGACAAATGGGACCTCATAAAATTGCCAAGCTTCTGTAAGGCAAAGGGCACTGTCAATAGGACAAAACGGCAACAAATAGATTGGGAAAAGATCTCTACCAATCTTAAATCCGATGGAGGGCTAATATCCAATGTATACAAAGAACTCAAGAAGTTAAGACTCCAGAGAACCAAATAACCCTACTATAAAGTGGGGTACAGAGCTAAATAAATAACTCTCAACTGAGGAATACTTAATGACTGAGAAGCACCTAAAAAAATGTTCAACATTCTTAGTCATCAGGGAAATGTAAATCAAAACAACCCTGAGATTCCACCTCATACCAGTCAGAATGGCTAAGATCAAAAATTCATGTGACAGCAGATGCTGGCAAGGATGTGGAGAAAGAGGAACACTTCTCCATTGCTGGTGGGATTGCAAGCTTGTACAACCACTATGGAAGTCAGTCTGGCGGTTCCTCAGAAAATTGGACATAGTACTACCAGAAGATCCAGCAATTCCTCTCCTGGGCATATACCCAGAAGATGATCCACAACATGTAATAAGGACACATGCTCCACTATGTTCATAGCAGCCTTATTTATAATAGCCAGAAGTTGGAAAGAACCCAGATGTCCCTCAAAAGAGGAATGGATACAGAAAATGTGGTACATTTACACAATGAAGCACAACGTAGCTATTAAAAACAATGAATTTATAAAATTCTTAGGCAAATGGATGGATCTGGAGGATATCATCCTGAGTTAGGTAACCCAATCACAAAAGAACATACATGATATGCAATCAATGACAAGTGGTTATTAGCCCAGAAGCAATGTACAATTTGCAAAATGCATAAAACCCAAGACGGAAGACCAAAGTGTAGATATTTTGATCCAACTTACATGAGGGGAAAAAATGCCCATGGAAGGAGTTACAGAGACAAAGTTCGGAGCAGAGACTGAAGGATTGACCAACCAGAGGCTGCCCCACCTGGGGATCCATCCCATACATAGTCACCAAACCCAGGCACTATTGTGGATGCCAACAAGAGCTGGCTGACAGGAGCCTGATATAGTTGTCTCCTGCGAGGCTCTGCCAGTGCCAGACAAATACAGAAGTAGACGCTCACAGCCATCCATTGGACAGAGCATAGGGTTCCCAATAAAGGAGCTAGAGAAAGGATCCAAGGAGTTGAAAGGGTTTGCAGCCCCACAGAGGGAACAACAATATGAATGAAACAGTACCCCCAGAGCTCCAAGGGACTAAACTGCCCACCAAAGAAAACACATGGTGGGACTTATGGCCCTAGCTGCATATGGAGCAGAGGATGGCCTAATTTATCAATGGGAGGAGAGGCCCTTGGTCCTGTGAAGGTTCTCTGCCCCAGTATAGGGGGATGCCAGGGCCAAGAAGCAGGAATGGGTGGATTGGTGAGCAGGGGAAGGTGAGAGAGGTTAGGGGAAGGTGGTTTTTGGAGGGGAAACCAGGAAAGGGAATAATATTTGAAATATAAATAAGAAAAATATCTTATTAAAAAACAAAACAATGACTTCATGAAATTCTTAGGCAAATGGATGGAACCAGAAAATATCATGAGTGAAGTAACCCAGTCACAAAAGAACACACATGGTATGCACTCATTGATAAGTGGATAATAGCCCAAAGGCTCAGAATACCCAAGATACAATTCAAAGACCACATGAAGCTCTCAAGAGAAGGAAGAACAAAGTGTGGATGCTCTGGTCCTTATTAGAAGGGGGAAGAAAATACTCTAGGGAAGAAATATGAAGACAAAGTGTAGAGCAGAGACAGAAGGAAAGGCCATCCAGAAACTGTCCCACCTGGGGATCCGTCCCATATTTAGTCTTCAAACCCAGACACTATTGTGGATGTCAACAAGTGCTTGTTGAAAGGAGCCTGTTACAGCTTTCTCCTGGGACGCTCTGCCAGAGCCTGACAAATACAGAGGTGGATGCTCAAGCCAACGACTGGACAGGGTCTCCAATGGAGGAGCTAGAAAAAGCACCCAAGGAACTGAAGGGGTTTGCAGTTCCATTGGAGGAACATCAATATGAACCAACCAGTATCCCCAGAGCTCCCAGGGACTAAACCACCAACCAAAGAGTACACAGGGAGGGACCCATGGCTCCAGCTGCATATGTAGCAGAGGATGGCCTTGTCAGGCATCAATGGGAGGAGAGGCCCTTGGTCCTGGGAAGGCTCAATGCCCTACTGTAAGGGAACGCCAGGGCGGGGAGGTGGGAGTGGGTAGTAGGGTGACTGTGCACCCTCGTAGAAGCAGGGGGAGAGATGATGGGATAAGGGGTTTCCAGAGGGGAATCCAGGAAAGGGGATAACATTTGAAATGGAAATAAATAAAATAACAATTTTTTAAAAAAGAAAAAGAGCAGTTCCCTTGAGGACTGTGTCACTACTCTCTATATATGTACATGTATATAAACACATACACACCAATTTCATAAACACCACTGTGCATAAAAATGATACTGATCTCCACACATACTACTATGACATCAAGACAAACTATCAACAAACAAGTATTGAGGGTAAAGGACAATTTGTGTGAAAATGACATAACCAACATTTACAAAATTTTCAAACCACTATATTGCCAAACACCTCACAGTAGATGATGAAACTTTTCTCTAAAATAGACCATATCTGAAGAAAGAAGAAACTGAGAAAAGTACTGCATTGGATCTGATCACAATGAATTAAAATTAGAAATACAAGAGAAATGACATAACACATATATAAACTCATTGTGACAGAACATCTTCAAGTGACAAACTGTTCTTTGAGAAATCAGGAGGCAACTAGAAATGAATAAACATTAACACATAAAATGCCTTAATAGAAAAAAAAAACTCTGAGATACAATAAAAACAGTTTTAAAATGAATATATATAGTTACAAATCCCCAAATTGAAAGATTAGGAAAGTATCAACACTTATGAATTGTATTTTAAGGTTGTAAAAAAAAACAAAAATAAGCCAAACTGAAAATAGAAAGAAATGATCAAGGCAAAAGCTGAGGAAAAGTGAAAATAACAATACAACGAAAGAAAGGGCTGGTTCTTTAAGTGATACTCTGGGTATCAGAAGAGCCAACAAAAGAACAACAGACGACCAACTAATAAAGTTAAAGGTGAAAGAGAAAAGACGTTACAACTGATAGTAATGAAAGTAAGAAAACCACATATTCCTCAACACTTGGAAAATCCAAACTCAATAAGCAAATTTATACAAACAAAAGTAAACCGAAATTCATGAACAGTTTAATCAGAAGACTGATTTAGTAGTAAAGAAGCCTTCCAAATGAAGAAAGGCTGAAGCTCAGTCAGATGCATTACTGAATGACAGCACACCTTTACAATAACTGACAATGTTCCGCAAATTATTACAAAAAACAGGAAGGAAAAAAACACTCAAATTATTGTCAATCACCCAATACTCTTGATATCAAAACCAAGTCAAGAAAAAAAAAAAAAACAAACAAAAAAAGAGAGAGAGAGAGAGAGAGAGAGAGAGAGAGAGAGAGAATTATAGGCCTATCACACTGATAAAAACACATGCACAATTCACCACTAAGTACTGGAAAGCTGTATAAAATCACATATCAGAGGGGTTAGCTATCCACCAGTCAAGAGGCTCAAAGATGTTTCAACACACACAAATTAACTTAAAGTAACTATGTTCTAGAACAGAAATCGCAAAAAAACAATCTACAGGTTAATGTCACGCCTATAAAACTTCAATGACAAAATCCACAGAGTAAACAAAAAATCTTAAAAGCCATGACAACAAAAAATACTTGAGAGTCCAATAAATTTCATGCTAAAAAGCAATGCTATATTTTTCACAATACCTGACTTCCAATAACACCACACAAACAAAGTAACAAAAACAGCTGGGTACTCACACAAAACAAACTGCAGGCCAACAGGGTACGAGTATAGAGAAATAAGCTAGCTACAGCCACCTGACTGTTAATAAAGATACACACACACACATACATACACACACACCCCAGAGAAAAGATAGTCTTTCTTCCAGTACTGGATAAAGATTCTCAACATGCAGAGGCAATGAGACAACTAAACCTGGACTAGACATTTTGATGTATGCAGGAAACTGAAATGTCAGGGGGGTAAAAACATGGAGAACATACTTCAAGACCTGAATATGTACAAGAGCTTTCTGAAATAATGTCCTATAGCTCAGAAAATAGCTCCACCATTAACACCAGGAACTCCATAAAATAGAAATGAATAAACAGACAGCATACAGATTATGGGAAAACCTGCCAGATATTCAATTAATAATATATTCAATATATAAAGGCCCAGACTGTTCATCTGCATTTAATCATCATATAATAATAACGTATCCAATCACTTTCCTTACATTTTAACTTCCATTTGCCTTCCAGCTACCTTAGCTTTTTCTGTTTAATATTTGGAGACTTCTGCTCCAAGCCAACCCTATGTGCTCATCTTTCAAGGCTGGCACAGGTAAGTAAAGGGCTCATAGCAGAGGAGAAGCGTAGGGTGCCTTTCCCACGCGATGCTGGTGTACAGTTAGCCCACCCAGGTTTTCTAGTCAGGGAATTAGGATGCCAATACTAAGCCATGCATGCCTGTGTGAATGGCAGAGTCCCTAGTCAATTCAGCTTCCTCAGATAAGGCATGTATCGGTTCCATGGAGACATTAACAAGAGACCTCAGTGAGCAAACTAGCTGAATAGCTTCCTGCTAACCCTTGCATACCTACTCCTCCCCCAGGCACATTTGCATTGTGTAGGGTCCGTTCACGAACAGGATGTTTTCACTCCTATGCTTTGACTAACCACCTAAACCCCAAAATGCAGTTGTGATCTGTAGGGCTGACTCAGCTGTATGTCACTGGATGTGCCTTTCTCACATGGTATTCACAGGTCAGTAAGAGGGTAAAGCTGCCTGGAGCTCTTCACTGGTTTATGAACATTCCTTCTGAAGGGAAATGAAGCAGTAGATGGGGGGGGGGGGAATGGAAGGGGTGGGGAGAGGGAGAGGGAGAGGGAGAGGGAGAGGGAGAAAGGGAAAACTGTGGTTGGGATGTAACATATAAGACAATAAATCCATTTAATTAACTAAAAAAAGAAGCTCTCCAGTGGGAGATGGAGCCAGCCAGCTACTTACACTGCCCCTGCAGCTCGGTCAATTCCGGAATCCAGGGGTTGTGATACAAGGGGAGAGCAGCACAGCTGGAAGCAGCTTGGAAAGCCAGCTGAGCCATCTGAAGACTCCCAGCACTCTCAGCTTTTCTCATTTCCTTACCCGTTCGTTACCCCTGCTCTTCATCTACACTAAATTCAATCCCATAAATAAAAACTCCCCAATGCTCTGCTAACTACAAAGCGTTTTGAACGTCAGTACTCCTTTGTGTTCAGTCTATGAACATTTTCTTTGTGGAGTCTCTCACTCTCTTCAGTTTTTACACTTGTGTGGCACTGAAGGCATGTAGCCCACCTTAAATGAAAGCAGACAGTCCACTGCTAAACACAAGACCTGTTTTCTTATCACCAAGTAGCTTTATAGTAAATGTGTGTCCTTTACCATCTGCTTTCCAAATATTTTCATTTGGTCTGTGTATTATAAATTACTCTCAGGGCATCTTTTAAAGAACAGTGTTTTAACTTTAATAAAGAATAATTCATCCTTATTTATTTACATATTCATTCTGCTTTTGCTACAACAATTTTCTGTGGTTTTCTAGGAGTGACACTTGCGCTTGCACATCATTCCATGAGCCACTGCACACATTGCATACACTTGACTTTGGTTGGCTGACTCATTATTTGCACTTAGGTATTTCCCAGCATTACCTGGGCGAGCCTGTACTTCTCATGTTTATTACTTAGCACCTGTGTTCAAAAGTGAACTGAACATGTGTGAGTGTAGACTGTTTCAGCACTCTGTTGCAGTGATCTAGGTATCAAGCCAAAGGCTAATTCCATACCGTTCTAATTACCATAGCTTTATAGTTAGTCAAAATTCAGGTAATATAAGGCCTTTGATTTTCTTTCTTTGTTTCTTTTCTTTTTTTCTTTTTT
>NC_034608.1:55839930-55896750 GCF_900095145.1 Mus pahari | reverse complement strand
CTCTCTCTCTCTCTCTCTCTCTCTCTCTCTCTCTCTCTCTCTCTCTCTCTCTCTCTCTCTTCTTTCTTAAATACCTCAATATTCCAAACCCTTAGCCTTTCTATATGAATTTTAGAACCAGCTTCTAGGTTTCGTCTAAAAATGCCATCCAGGAATACAAGTGCCATGTAAAAATGAAAGAAATGTAATACATTATACTATAGCTTAGTGCCTGAATACATACACTTCCCCGTGTGTTAAGTCTCTTTGAATGCATTAAGTGCCTTAAAAGTGTTCTTTCTGTGTCAGCTCAGCATGCAAGCAAGTTTGCTACTGCACTATCTCTGCTTCTTCTTTGGATGCTCAATTCCTCTGCATGTAATACAGTAAGTACACTGACATGGCTGAGCTTAAATTTCTCATTATGTGTATGTTCCTGCCTTTCTTCCTCTGTTCTTTTCACATCTGCTTCTGTTCAAAGGACACAATTAGGTTCCACTTTAACTCTTGACTTGGAGTTCTACCTAGATCCCCGAGGTTTTTTTTTTTTTTTTCTTTCAGCTGTTCCTCTGAACATTACATGTTTTAAAGCTAATCCTCATTAATTTAATTGTGATACTGAACCACTTATGACATAGTGCCAAGCCAAGACCAAGTTAGACTTTATATGCTATTACTATAATCTGCAAATATACATATATGCAATAAGCCAGACAATCCATTAATTCAGCGATACCAATTTTGCTTTCCTATATTTCAGATTAACTGAGAAATGAAAAATTAATAATCATTCATGTATTAGGATATATTTTTTTATTTTCTAGTAATACTTTAAGCCTACTTCTGTAACACAGATTTTGTTCTTCTACTTATAATATATATTTTTTAAGGGGGTAGTTTTGTTTTTCTAAAGACTTGTTTATTTATGTATTTATATACATGAATGGTTGTCTGCATATATATCTGCATACCACAAGAGGCCATCAGATCCCACTTGGCAAGAGTTATAGGTGGTTGTGAGCCACCACATGGGTGCTAGGAATTGATTGCTACTTAACCACTGAGCCATCTATTCATCCCTGTAATCTCTATTCTAACAGTAATATTTTGATCAATTAAGGTATTAAATAGTAATTATGTCCTTTCTGAAGGTATTTTATGTTTCATTTCACTTCCGCTAATTCTTAATCTTTCTTACTTACTCTTCTGAGAGACATGGTGTCAGGGTATGTGGAGGCCTGGGGACAATTTATCTTTCAGGAAATGTCATTATGTAAAGTCTGAGGACAACCTGGAGTTGGCATTCTCATTCTACCGTGTGGGCTCTGAAGCCTGAATTCAGGTGGACTGTCTCAGCACAAAGAGCCCTTACTCCCTGCAACACCTTGTTGGACCTTTTATTAGCTAATTTAAAAAAAAAAGAAAGAAAGAAAAAGAAAGCATGATTTTAGCCATAAACAAAAACCCAGCTCTGTAAAACATAAAATAAGAACATGTTCTCTGAATTGGTCTTAATATCATTCAAAGTCATCTTCCACGGCCACTTTTTAACATGAGTTTAATCACGGTGCATGTGTCTGGAATGCCTTCTTGTGATTCCCACTATGCCTTGGCACTGCTACAACAGTTCGTTCGTTCTTTCTTTCTTTCTTTCTTTCTTTCTTTCTTTCTTTCTTTCTTTCTTTCTTTCTTTCTTTCTTTCTTTTTTTTTTTGCTCTGAACAATCATGTCTAAGTACCTGGTCTGTGTATTCCTACAGCCCACCCTGCTGGTTTCTATAACAGCATGTACAAATCAGCACTGTATGTGTGTGGTAACCAGTTCGTACCCCCACAATTGGGTCATTACAGAAAGTTCTATGTCTCATTTACATACAACAAGTGTAACAGTCACACAGTAGATATATTCAGGGAAACAGATTGAATGAGTATATGCCAAAATCTTTTCACCTCACAAATTAGTCCAAATTGCTAATTCTTATTGATTCATTACCATATATATAGATATGGTCAAGGTACGTTTCTTTAATATTTGGAATGTGCCACATACTAGAGTCATTATATTTTAATAGTGAAAAATAAAAGCAATCTTATACATAGCTTAAGCTGAACTGTAAATTAAATCTATTTTACTTGTAAAAATAGCATAACATCTCATTTTGGTGATTTTCACACTGAAGTAATAATCTGGCTTTCTGTTATTATAAAATCCAACTGTACAAGGAACAGAGGTAGCAGGATACTTGATAACATACCAGAGATACCATGGCCCAACCAGTCTTGTTATAGATAAACTCCAAGTTGTTCCTCCTTAGATAAAGCAAGCCACCAACCAGTGACACTAACAGGGCCAAAGCAATGGTGCCTGAGTAGTTGGGTGGCCGGAAAACTCGAATCTGCAAAAAAAAACACAATAATAATTTAAAAAGTTAAAAACAAATATTGATACTTTCCTTTTAATCATGTTCTAGTCATTACTATCTTTAATTGATTTATAATTTTCCCTGAGAACTACATACAATGAGTGTATTGGGATCATATTTACACCCAGCTCCTCCCTTTAACGCCTCCCAGATCTGCCCCAGCTTCCTGACCTCTCCATGTTGTTATCCTTAATGACCTGTTAACTCTCTTTGTGTTGTCCGTACACTCCTATGATGGGGCCAGCTACTGAATCTCAGTTGGCCTACAGCTTACCTATCGCTAACACAAAGGCTTCAGGGAACTGACAGTCTACTCTTCACATCCAGCTTTGAGACTACATCTACTGAGCTCTTAATGAATGACAATGTTGTTGAACACCTTGGCTATATAGAAAGAATCTCTTCCTTGTGTTCATTTACTCAAGTCTATGCAACGCTACACTTGAAACTCAGTCCAGAGCTACTCTGGATCGCACAACTAACCAACTCAACAAGCTAGTCACTGTAAGGTAAGGTAGGGCACATGTGAATTCTATCAACTAGAGACTGTTTAATAAAGCTCTTCACACATACCCCAGAAGTCTAACTGACCCACTTAAGCATGTATATGGCAAGTCCAGCAGTCACCCTAGTTGGCCTCTGACCTCTCCTTGCACACACAACCACAGCATACATGCACAGGCGCGATCACATACATGGTTTCAGGTATCTATGCTTTTATTACACTTTCACAGATAACACAGACGCTCCATGTTTAACTGAAGAATCGGACGGCTGTTTTCAAAGTGCCAGTAGCTGTGTACATCCTCCAGGGGTACAGCAATCTCCATTTATTCTACTTCCCTGCAAACACCGATTATCACCATACTGTCTTCAGACACTACTGGGTATAAAGTATTCCCCCATTTTGGTTTGGGCTTCTGTTTGCAAGCAATGAAATCATAAAAAAAAACAAAAAACATTTTTCTCTATTTGGCATATGAATATTTTCTTTAAATAAATGTTTATTTGTATTAATTTTTCATTGAGATTTGGTATTTTATTGAGTTCATGAGCAACAGATATACCAAAATATATGTATAGGTATTCAGAAAATATGATATGCACATACTTATTCTACTTCCTGGGCTGTCAGGTCATATCCATATTATTGTACTTTAACCTACAGAAGCTAGTATTTACAAAGAGATACAATTGGAACAAACCCCTGATTTATAAATTTCAGATCTTGGTTCTATGGAAAGGAACAAGGATACTCTGATGAAATGGTTAACTGAAATGCTAGGTTAAATGTAGAATAAAAACATGAGCCTAGATAAAGTTAATGTACCAGAAAATAAGAGTATACTTTGAAAATAATTATGGAGCCATGTCTCGGGGAAAAGGGGAGTGGTGCTAAAATCTCAAGCAACATTAGCACTCAGCCAATTAACAACAGCAATAAATTAGAAACAGGCATGACAGGAGATGTGTTAGTCAGTGGAAAGTTCTTAACAGGCTCTAAAGGTAAGAGGCACTCTAGGCCTACCCTCTTCAAAATAAACACGCAAAACCAAACAAAAAAAGTGTGTGTGTGTGTGTGTGTGTGTGTGTGTGTGTGTGTGGTACAAATGTGTTTACAAGACCCCGATGAAGTGAGAGAATGGTACTGGTGCCATTGGTCTTGGAGTTAAAGGTGACTGCTGCCTAACATGGGTCCTAATAAAAAGGGACTTCTAGAGTCCCTTCACAGAGACTGGATGGGTCCAGACAAAAGCTTGCCATAATCACCATCAGAGACTCCATTCCACAACTGACGGAAACTGATGCAGAGACTCCCAGCCAAACATTAGGTGGAGCTCAGTGGATTCTGAGGAGGAGGGGAAGAAATAATGATTGGAGCCAGATGGGTCAAAGAGATCACACGACAACCCCAAGAATCAACAAATCTGGGCTCCTAGGAGCTCACTGAGACTGATGAGTCAGGGAGTCGGCATGGACCTAATCCCGACCCTCTGTATATCAGTTATAGCACTATCAGGGAGCCTGCATGGATCTAATCCCGGCCCTCTGTATATAAGTCACAGTGGTATAGCTTGGTCTTTTTGTGGGATCCCTAACTGAAGGAGCAGGAGCTGTTTCTGAGGCCTTTGCCTGCTTCTGGGATTCTTGTCCTCCTACTGTGTTCCCTTGTTCAGCTTTAATATGTGTGCATAGTCTTACTGCAACTTGAAATGCCATGTTTGCTTGCTATGCCTGGGAGGCCTGTCCACTTCTGGAGGGAAACAGGAGGAGTGGATGGAGAGCAGGGGAAGGGAGGAGAAACTGTGGTCAGAAAGAAAAATATGAGAGAACAATTTAAAATAAAAAGAAATGAATTGTAGTCCTCTGTAAGAACAATAAGAGCTCTTATCCTCTAAACCTCTGATACAAACCTTAGTAATTTTGTAATGAATTAATTACCTTGACTGACATTACCTGTTACTGTACTTGTTAAACTGTGAGTTTTGTTGGATAATACTTCAGTATAATCCTTGATGTCTCCCACCAACTAGATCATACATTGTTGGTACATTATATAGTGAAATATTTTTAAATGAACAAATTTAGGAAACAATTAATTTTCATCAAAGTATCATCAAAACCAATGATACAGGCAAAAAAATCATGTAGGTGACAGGTATTATTACCATGAGACAACTATTTTGTTTCAGAAAAATGTTTAGATCTTTTGGTAAAAATCCAGTGTTTATGAATAACTTAAAATAACTGCTTATAGTTATGTATTATATAACTATATTTAGTTATATAAGCTCACATATCTTATAATTTTATAAGCAGCTTTTTATAGCTCATCATAAAAAATATGTAATTTAAAAAACACCCACAAACCCTCCACAAACAAATTAGTACTTACCATAATTCTGGTTAATTTAATTCAGAATAAATGATCTGTCTCAATCTATATACACAATATTTCTTTAAAACCAAAGCCCAGATCATAGTGTCCATACTACTTTTCTAACTGACATTGTACTTGTTAAGCTATGAGCTTACTCAATGTTTCCAATAAAAGTCTTATTTTCAGACATTTGATTTGTCTCCAATTTTTTACATTAAAATCAATAGTTACATTTTTTCAGGGCTATGAATCTGAATCATACTTAAGTTCAATTCCTAGAAGAGGCACTGTTTAGATAAATGAAGTAAGAAAGACATAGGACACATGCTGTGTACATGCTTAAAACAACTGCCAATCCCAACAGTGACACACAGTAGCAGGTCTTTTTCCATAGCTCCAAATCTTTTCCTATATATATCTAAGACACATGTTTTTTAAAAAAAATCTTGCTCCTTGGTTAGAATTCCCTTGATCATTAGTAATATTAAACCATTTTCATTTTATTTTTCCATTCCATACTCATATTAATACACATTTTAGTGTTTGTTCAGAATATCAATTGATCATCATGCAGTAATGCATCTGAATTGACTAATTACAATTCAAGTAACAGTTATAGCTGCTAAGTCCAGTTTTGTTGGACTAGGAATGGAGCGGACTGGTAGAATATTCCGACTACACCAGGTCCTGGGTTCAATCCTCAGCACGGCAGAAGACAAAGTCTTCTCTGATCAAGGAAAAAGAACAAACTCCATAGAAAAACTATAAAAAACCAAACCCCTGCCACTTCATTAACGCAGCCAAGCAAACCAAGCTAATTAACCTAGACATATGTAAATGTACCTCTCTCTCTCTCTCTCTCTCTCTCTCTCACACACACACACACACACACACACACACACACACACACACACAGAGTATTTACTGTAGTGAATATGAGCATACATGAACATCCGTCCTGTCGGCAATCCATTTTGCTAGCTGTTCAGCTGCAAATCCAATTCGTTGAAGGTCAAAAGTATCAGCTCTCTTGGGTCTGCCTTTTGAAGGAAAATGCATGAATGTGGGAGCGGAGTTCATGTTGAGCTGCAAAGCAAGTGATAAAATGCTAATTATAACAGCACCCCAACATTTAATATTATTCATCCAACATCTTACACATTTTTGTGTGAATTTCCAAAAGAAAGAATTTATTAAGAAAATCTGCATGGCTTTCTGAAGCTTAATTTCTATTTTTATTCATTTTGATGCACTGTTAAGTGAATAGAATAGCTTAAGCTATTCTGAATTTGCTTAAGCTGCCTGAACTGTCACATTTAACACACTATTCACATTCCTGGTTCGGTATTTTGACTAGTTTTTCATTCCTTGTCTCTCTAGACGTTTATGATTAAGACGATGCAAAATCTACAAGTACAAAACAGAACTAATGGGCTCTGTCAGTGTGTGGATTACTCTGCTTCTTCAACAGTCACAGGAACTGGGCACGTGGGAGCACACTAAAGGACGGACTAACACTTTACCTGCAAATCCAATTCCCACTCAAAAATGTAAGTAAAGACTATTCTTTTGCTTTGATGGTCAGTAAGCAGCGGAAACGAATATTTTTGTTCTAAACAACTTAAATATACCAAAATTAAGATAAATGTTTGATGCAGTCATGTTCTGTTCAAATTCTTAATTTAATTGTTTTAAAATGGTTAAGCACAGAAAACTTTTCTATTGAAAATAACTATTCAGAAAATATACTAAAATGAACACTGCCATAGTATAATGTTTATTAAATACTTAATAGGATAATTTGACATAGACACTAACTACAGTATCAACATATTAAATAGCTCCTATATGGGGATTACATTTAAAAGGCCATGAAATAAAACGCAAAGAGATTCAGTTAATGAGAATCAAAATCAAGTGCCATGTCAGATGGTAGCTGGCAAGAGGTGAGAACAAGGAAGATCATGCTTTTAGTCAAGGCAAAACTGATGCTGGCCCATGAACAAATGCTGGCTGTGGCTGCCTTATGCAAAAAAATAGCCCAAGTAGCTATAGATCTTCAAACAGCTTAGCACAAGGAAAATCTGAATCCTCAAAAGCAGTATGTCTATCAACTGTTTCTCATGTGCACTACTGCAAATGCTATCAAACGCTCTTATTTCCCACCACAGTATCTTAAGTCCTCCTGGTAAAGAGGGAACAGTAGGTCTCAAATTTGCCCTGCTTTTTTCTGTTTATCCCTGCCACCCCCAAATGTTAAATTTAAATTGCTACTGTCACAGTGGGACCTCCATGAGGTGACTATGCCTAAGAGTTCTTCCTTGAGCTCTGTCTCCAAGGGGAGGAGGTACAGTTTTATAAAAAGGCCTTTCCCTCTTCATTCACCACTCTGCCTCCCAAGAGGGCGTGGTGCTCTTCACACTCACATATTAGAGTCCAGCTGCTCTGTAACAGCATGTAGGTACACTGGTAGTTTTATTTCCCTAAAATATAGCTGGGCATTACCTTATTGTTGTTTCTTTTCCTGGTTTTCATTTGTTTAGCCTAACTTTTTCTTCTTTCTATACAATTTACATTTAGTCAAATTCTGCAAAAATACTGTAGTTTGAAGATACTAATGTTATTAATTTATATATGATAGCAATTATTTTATAAACATGCATCAGGGATACAATTAAGTATCTTCACACATTAACATCTCATTCTAGTAATCATAAATGTTCTTTTTCCTGTCTGCATACAGAGATAGAGCACAATGTGATTATGAAATCTTCAAGTTGCTCAGCTATGAAGAGGCAAAGCTAGACTGCTACACTGGACCGTCGGACCTCCACCATTTCAATTATAGCACAATGCTCCAGAACTTTCCTCCTGTGAAAATGACTCCTGAGTAACTGTTTTATAAGAAATCTTAATAGAAACTTTGAAAAGTTCATTATAAAACTAAATCCTAAAACCTGTTCTTATGGTAAGAACCTGACAAATTCTAACATCACAACATATATCATACAAAACATAGCATATTATTAGTATATTAAGTATGTCTTATATATGGATGTGTACATACACACACACACACACACACACACACACACACACACACACACACACACACAGAGTACACATGATCTGCATGTATCATACAGGAATCTTCTCTGAATTGAAATAATACCTCCTGGAGAACAAAGAGAGGATCCTGCGACCTGAACAGTAAACAAGACTAAAAGCCTGGAGAGCTAGAACTTAAAGGATTCCCAAAGGCCTTCCAGATGGTTATAAAAGCAGAAAGCAACTGCTGGCAGAAAAGGCTCTGGCAATAGAGCTGTATGGAGGACACTGTCCAACCTGTTGAGCTGCCTGCAAGTCAGGCAGAGAGCTCAATATTTGCAGCTGTCACACATCATGACTTACCCATGTTTTATGAAGTAAGTCACCTGTGCTCCTGTAAGCAAGCCCTATCCATATCCTACAAGTAACTCAATAAACACACTGACTCCCAAGCTGGATTTGTGTAGAATCATTTGGTCAGTTATCAGTTTGCTCTCTGAAGTAGGGAGTAGATGTTTGTTTTCATATTCACCCAAAAGGATCATACAATAGTTTGACACCAAGTAAGCTGTGTGCTAGAACTGCTATCTTATCCCACATCTGAATGCATTATCGTTCTCAACAAGTGATAATCATGGCAACAATACCATCTCTGACAGGTACCTTGAGACGCAGTCCTAATGAATACTTCTGAAGTACTCAGCAGGCACTGTGGGTAACAGAAGCAGCTGTGATGCCACACCTAAGAAGGTACTCTCCATGATGACAAGCATCCTCACGCCCAAAGCCAAGACTGTGCATGTGAGTACATTACACGTCTACAAATGCTGCTGTGTAAAGTAGGTAACATAAGCAAAAGAAGTTTATTTTCTGCTACTACTGGAGATGAGAGTCCAACATCAAGGTGAACTGCCAGGGCTGGGTTTCTGGGGAAGCTCCTCTTCCTAGCTTATGTGAGACTGTCTTATTCCTGTTGCCCACTGCCTGTCTCTGAGCACAGGCCTTCCTGGGATCAATGACTCATCCTGGGAGCCTCTTTAATGCTCTGTCTCA
The DNA here is from genome assembly GCF_900095145.1 of Mus pahari. Taxonomy (NCBI): domain Eukaryota; kingdom Metazoa; phylum Chordata; class Mammalia; order Rodentia; family Muridae; genus Mus; species Mus pahari. Next base: position 55,887,367 of record NC_034608.1, on the reverse strand, counting down.
CATAGGGACATAGGTGATTTCTAGCTTCAACACTGGCAGCATCTGTGGTAGAGATCTAGGCCATAACAGAGAGAAAATACTTGTGATAAGTACAGAGTATTTTACAGTGTATCTGTGGCAGAAGCACACAGGATAGCTACGTGGGAAAGTGTATGCTGTAGAAGCATGAGGTCCTGAGCTCAGAGCCTCACAGCTGTAGCCCCAGCACAGAGACTGGAGTGCAGGCACACTGGATCCATGAGCCAGCTAGCCAGCTAACCACACCATATTTCCAATATCCAGGGTCAGTGAAAAACCCTATCTCAAAAACAAACAAAACAGGATCTGGAGGTCTTAGCAGAAGAAGTGCTCCCTATACAACCCAGGCAACCTGAGTTTAATGTCCCTCTCAAACAAAGATAGGAAAATGTGAAAATGGAGAACTGCCTCCACAACGGAGTCCTCTGACACCAACATGGAAGTCATGGCATATACCATGCAAGCATGGTCACACAAAAATACACACATATACATACAAACCCACATCCACACATGTAAATATACATATAAAATAAATAAGTTGCACTTAACACTGTATGAAATGCCATAAGCCTGTGTGAAATACTACCTAACCAATATGTAATACCAAATTAAGATTAACGCTTGTTTTTGGTCACTCTGTGCTAGAAAGCACATTTCCTTTAAATAGAAATCAAAGTGTTTTTTTTACTATAATAAAAGGACAAAATATATAATGATGGGATTATCAAAGTCTCCTTATTTTAACTCTAATTTAACCACAACATAATTTTTTTAATTAGATAATTTCTTTATTTACATTTCAAATGTTATCCCCTTTCCTAGTTTCCCCTCCAAAAATTCCCTACCTCCTCCACCTCCCCCTGCTCACCAATCCACCCAACTCCTGCTTCCTGGCCCTGGCATTCCCCTATATTGGGGCACAAAACCTTCACAGGACCAAGGGCCTCTCCTCCCACTGATGACCAACTAGGACATCCTCTGCTACATATGCAGCAAGAGCCATATGTGTTTTCTTTGATGGTGGTTTAGTCCCAGGGAGTTCTGGGGGTACTGGTTAGTTCATATTGTTGTTCCTCCTATGGGAGTGCAAACCCCTTCAGCTCCTTGGGTGCTTTTTCTAGTTCCTTCATTGGGGACCCTGTGCTTCATCCGAAGGATAGCTGTGAGCATCCACTTCTGAATCACAACATAATTTTATCAAAAATAACTCAGTTATGAATTTCAAAATAACATACAGAGTTTTTACCTGTTGAAAAACATCTGTCCCTTCATCATAGTCCACCATTCCAAAAAACAGTTTGTTGCAAAAAGCAGATGAATATCGCCAGGAATTAGCCAGGATTTGATATTCTTCGTTAGCCTGCCTGGAACAGATAATGGAGCAGAACAAAAACATTTTAGTATGCAATGACTAGAGCCATTGCTACAACAGGGAATTCTGGGGTAGAGTCAACCAATGACAGAATAGACCATCCTCTCACTAGGACTTGGGTGAACTGCAAACTACACTGCCATATACATAAGATCAACAAACACTTTCTAAAACAAGTGTATCAAACTACAAGTGAACTGGCCATAAACAGTGTAACTGCTATACAGACCCACTCATATGCACACTGACTTCCTTCAATTGTTTTAAATCAATCTTTATAGATTAAGTGTTTACAGTATAGGTAATAAATGTTTCTAAATATGGCAATATAACACTAAAGAGGGACTGATTTATGTTAAAGCAGAAGAAATGGTGTGCTTACTAATTTTTGCATCATAAACCAGATAATCCAGAAACATCTGTATTTAAGGCATAGAAAACACAATGATTTTATCTGTATTGTTAAGTGTTCAATACCTTTCACAGCAAGAAGCATAACATCAATTTACTATATGAACATTGTAACAGCTAGACACACAGGTCTATAAAATCCTAAAAGCTATATAAAGGAGCAATAATACCAAACTCTGGCCATTGTCTGTAAATCGTGGATGCAGGATCCATGATAGAAACGAAGTGTATTATTGACGTATTTTGTTTAAAAAAAAAAAAATCAAACATGGAAAAATGTACAATTATTATGAACTGGCATTCTTCTGATGATGACATCTATAAAATGAAAATGCACCACTATACAATATAAGCAGGAACAAAATCATGGTTTTTTATTTTCCAACATTTGTTGGAACATAACAGCTTATAATGAAATGGCCTAAAACAAGGATGTTGTATTTCCTTATCTCATATTACAAGTTGATTCAGCCTATCCGAGTCTATCAAATATATATATATGTATAATCAATTCAATCCACAAATCCATGATTTACAAAACAATGTGCAAATTACAAATTCAAAATCCCTAACTTCAAGAATCATTCCTTAAAGAAAGATCTTACATAAACACAAACTATCAGATAAGTTCAAGTTCTCTGAAGCTTTTTAAAAGACTGTTAAAAACCAATGGATCAAAGGTGAGCTCCCTCTGTCCTGACATTGATACTCCACCCTCATTTTACCTTCCTGATTTCCTAGTCACCACTTGTAATTCCATGACAAAGACCTATGCAGAAGCACAAGATCCTGCACACTAGAGCCATGCCCATCTATGTCACGAAAATGTCATGACCACTCCTACAACATACACTAAACATTTTGTTCAGAATGCCCTCTTTCTTCAAAAGTCAGTACAAAACCTGCCACTTCTGTTGAATGACACCCCAAGTCTACACTTGTAATACTTTGCTGGTGCCAGTGACTGCAACGGAAACCCAGGGCTAACATGCAGAACGATTTACTGAATGTACACTAGGTGTTCTATTTGGAAATATTGATTGCCCACTGGCTAAAATCTGGAAGTTCCACCAAGTTTTGCAGTTAGTGATAATAAATAATACACTTTCCTACCTCATCAGTAAATCATAAATACTTTTTAAAAATATTTATTTATTCTATGTATGTGAGTACATGGTTCTCCTCAGACACCCCAGAAGAGGACATCAGATCCCATTATGGACGGTTGTAACCCACCATGTGGTTGTGGGAATTGAATGCAGGAGCTCTGGAAGAAGAGCCAGTGTTCTTAACCACTGAGCCATCTCTCCAGACGCATAAATACTTTTTAAGATGTATTTTCCACATTAGAGACTTTCAATTCTGCCATGTCACTAAATGGCAACTTAGATTTATTTCACTTGATTTAGGGCCTTGGGGAAACAACATTGACCTTCTAATCTACCATACTATAAAAATTAATATAATTTTTCTCATTTATGTTGGTTTCAATGGAATAATAACTTGGTTTACTTTATTACTATAAAACATAACTACACCATACAATGGGGAAAGGAAATGCGGTAACATAGCAGACACACCATGACCTACCCAGTTTTACTACAGATCTATTCCAAGCTATACTCTCTTAATAGAGCAAACCATCAACAAGAGGAATTAGCAGAGCTAAAGCAATCTATGCTACTTGGCAAATGAATAGTAGTTATGGCTCTAAACATTATAATGAATAAATCATTGGGAGACATGTTAATGTCAGTCTTATAGGCAAATGTGAATTAGAGAACATAAAGATATTTTTACTCGGTATTTTAAGTAGATGCTGCAGTAACAAAGAAATACGGCTAACACTGTCTACCAGAAGAGGTTATGGAAAGAAACAAACATGTATGCAATGTCAGCACATAAATATGAACCGAAGTCTTAGATGTGCCTTATACTTGCACACTTAAACTGGGAGAAAATGGACTGGAATCATGAGTAGCTGGAAAGCTGCAGGAAAAAACAGGTCTGTCTAAATACTCCAGTTATGAGCAAATCCAACAGGGAAAGCCAGGAACATAGGAACATAGACAAGCTAGTCTCAAATGTTCCTGTGTTCCAGAGGCGCTAGGCTTCATATTAGACAATAAGGAAAAAAAAAAAAAAAGACTTAAGAGATAAACAGGATTGTGGCTTCAATCTATAAACAGCAACCAGCTTCAGGTTTTTGTTTGTTTGTTTGTTTGTTTGTTTTAAAGTACATTTTGCAAAGCAGAATTTGCACTGTGTCTACAACCCCATGTCTGAGGGAGAGTGAGATTATGATAAATGTCTGGAGCCCATTTGAGATGGTCAAGTTGCGAAAAAAAAAGTTTACTAATATATAATCATGTGACCTATTTTGAATACACACTTCTTTGGAATCTAGAAAGCCAGGGCCTCCAACTAAAGTTTCTGCGTGACCTTAGATGGTTAGTTTTGGTTGTAGACTCCATACAAAGTAGAGTCATCTGGGAAGGCGAGCTCACTGACTAAGTAATTACCTAGATAAGTATGGTTTGGAGGCATGCCTGTGAGGGGTGTTCATAACTGGGCTAATGAAGATGGGCAGACTCACCCTCACTGTGAGCCCTGGACTGACACAAACGGAAGTGTCCTAGCCACTGTCCCACTGCTGTGAAGAGACCCCATGACCAAGCAAGGTATGGAAAGCATTCCATTGGAGGCGTGTTTAGTTTCAAAGGGTTTTAACCCATGGTTATCGTGGCAGGAAGCAAACCAGCAGGGCTGAAGCTGAGGACTTTATGTTCAGAATCACAAGCAACAGGAATGGGAGTGGAGGTGGAGAGAGAGAGAAACTGGGCACAGTAGCATGGGGTTTTGAAGACTCAAAGCCCACTTCTAGTGACACACCTCCGCCAAGCCACACTTCCTCATCCTTCCCAGTTACTAGCTAAGGACTCAGCATGCAAGCACCTGAGCCCATGCATGGGCAATCTCATTCAAACCACAACAGAGTGAGTGCCACATGGCATGCAGGCCAGTCAGTGCTTTCTGCTTTTGACTTTTGCACGAAGTACCAAGCTGCTTCCAGATCATGCTGCCCTGTATTCCCCACAGTGGTGTAGAAGAGCCTCCAACTGTGAACTGAACCCTTTCTGCCTCACTCTGTCATCAGGGTATTTCATTACAGCAACAAGAAAACAAATACTGAGACGAAGCTTTGGAAAGATTTCTATTTTGAGTAAAAGATTCCATGAAAGTCAAAGCAAATTACAATTGCTGAACTCAAAAACAAAACTGAGCAACGTTCATATTGGCAAAACAAAGGACGCTTTCTCCTGTTTGTGTGTACTGAGCAACAGCAGGGCCAATGAGCAAATATATCTCTAAGACAAAACTAAATTAAACATGCTTAAGAAATATGTAGAATTAATGCTATCTATTCAAAATACAAGTAATGTATCAGAAATAAATGTATCCAGTGATGCAAAATCCATTATCCCCTATATCTACCAATACTCTAACTTAACAGGGAATTTATAAATCTAAAACCGACAGAAAAAAAAAAAAGAAAAAAGAAAAAAGAAAAGAAAGAAAAGAAAAGAAAAAAGATATAAGATAAAAGATAAAAGATAAGAAAGAAATCGAGTGGAATCTAGCATGTTTGTCAGCTTGTACTAAAAGCACACACCAATAGTTACTGGTGGTTAGCACACTCGAGGCCTCACTGTCATTCAAAAGTTCAAAGCAAATACCACAAACAGCAGGTGCACACAAATAAATAATTACATCTCTAAACATGTCTTCTCTCAGGAGTAGGGAGAACAGCAAAAATGAATGTTCCAAGCACAGGGATGGAAGGAACATAAGAAGTGTCCTAATATGTACACGCAGAGCCTGAAGAGGGCACTCAAGCTGCATGAGAAGGATCTAGTAGTGTTAAGAAATAACCACAGGACACTGTTCTGTTAAATCTCTTGTATTAAATTTTCTCCATTTTTTATTAGAGAACAAGAAAAAAAAAATCACTTAATTCAAATGCTATAATTTTTTTACATTATACTCTATCTTAAAAGTTATGCAGAACTAAAAAGGATTGTTAACTCATCTATAATTCTATATATTTAATGTATTTCCTAAGATGAATATAATTTTTATCTTTAATGCACTTTAAGGATGTTTTAAAAAGTAGCCTCTCTTCATAACATTAGATTCATATTAAAAGTATGTCTTTATAATTATGCATTTATGAGTGACATATACATAAACATATATTACCTAGTTATTTCAGAGTATGTCTTTATAGAATCTCAAATAATTTCAACAGACAGTGATTTGCACAGATTTGAAGCCAACCTGCCTATTGAAGAAGCTTCTGTTATTATGTGAAATCACTGAAAGGCATCGTTAATGTTTCTAAATTCTCTGGTTGTGCTAAGCTGGTTAGGCTGTGCCTCACTAACTAGTACAGCCCTGCTAAAGGAATATTTACTCTCTGGTCCCAGCTCCAGGGTTTTACTCCATCACAGGCTGACTATACATTACACTGGGCCTGAGGACAAGAAGAGTAAGATGATGGCAGGAACATGTGAAGAGGTTCTTCTCCTCAAAGTGGCCAGAAGCAGAGTTCAGAAAGTGGAGGGGCAAGTCAAGACATACTTTGAAGGCCAAACTCTTAGTGATGTATTTTCTTCAATTAGGCCCACCTGCTACAATCCCACCAACTACAACAATACAAATTTTGAATCCAGTAATGGATTAATCCATTCATGTAATCTCAGCTGTTGTAATCCAGTCACTTCTTCCCCTGAGCCAGGCTCTCAACCCTGCTTGCACGGGATACTACATACAATCTTTTATAATAAGCATGTCAAACCATAAAGGTTTGCATGTCAGTGACTATGTCAGTGCTAACTCTGCATTTCTTGTATATCTGTGTTGTCTTCCTAAATCAAAATAAACAGTGAAAATAACAGTAAAAATTTTGATTCAAATATGTATATACCCTAAATCAGAAACATATAAAATATAATGTAAACATGACTATGAGTAGTAGAGTTGAGTAACTCAGAAATGATTCCATGTGAATGCTGGGATGAGTTACGTTCAGGTAGCAAAGAAACAAACTGACATTCAACTCTCTCGCTGAGCAATCTTTTTAAAGACCATACACTTAATTCAGAGAAAGATTATATTACATATAAAGTAAACACAGTAATGACGATTGCAAAATGACTAAAGGAAGAGATGAATTATTCTGATGTCTCAAAGAAATAAGAAATGGTTACTTGCCTCCAGCTACTCTGATACCTTTTAGAAACACAATATTTAAATTATGGGTAGAAAACGATCAGTGAACAAGTCAAAACTAATGCAAGTTTTGATAACATACCCACTGTGATTGTTGATCTTATTAACTTCAGTGCACGAAAAGATGCTTAAATAGCTAGTAAACATACTTCAAGATGAATTTATAATGCTATTCCCATTAAGTATGCTTAGAGAAAAGATCCAGGCAGGCATGATGGCACACACCGTTAATCCCAGCACTCTGGAAGCAGAGCTAGGTGGTTCATGGAATTTCAGGGCAGTCTGCCCTACCTAATGAGTTCTAGGAAAGCTAAGTCTACATAGTGAGTTCCTGCCTCAAGAAACAAACTAAAAGAGGAAGACGTGCCCTGTATATGACTTGTGCTATCCCACAGACCAGAACCAGAACAGAACAAAAGGGGAGAAGCAAGCAGAAAGCCCATGTGTGGTCCTCCTGCCCTCTGGATCCCTGCCACCATGGTATAGCTGGGTGCTCTGCCACGCTCGTTCTGCTATCAGCGAAAACATAGTTTTCCTCCCTCAATTTGCTTCCCGCAGAAATTTGTCACATAAACACACTGGCTAGCTAACACAAAGAAATAATACTTGAGGAGCAAATGCAACTGTGGCATGGTTACACTTTGAGCCAAGTTTACAGTGAGAATTTTCAAATACATCTACCAAAGAGTTCTTGTGGCTGATAAATGGATCTCTGGGTTTGCTTTGGTGTAAGGCTTTGATACCCATACTGATTTTATCCTTGCTCAAAGGAGAAATGTGAACAGCAGAAATTAAACTTACCTCTGTCTCACAGTAAGAAATAACTGCAACAAGAACAACTCAATCTCAATTGGAGAAGGTTGGAACCACATCTTTACTTATAAGTATAAAAATATGTTTTCAATTCTTAGAGCTACCCTCAGCACATGTCAGAAATCAGAGTTTTTTTTTTAATACAATTGCATTAAGCCTGTGTCATGTTGTTAGCCAAAAATTTTGTATAATCAGTTTTGCAATGCATGTGTGTGTGTAATATGTATTTTTGTTCCAATTAAGTATCAAGAAAGTAGCATGAAGGAGTGCTTAGGAAAAGAGAGGCTATTTACATGAGCCAGTGTGGATTGTAGCCTCAGTGGTCAAATAGTGTACTCTATGGTCAAAACAAAGACAGTGTACAGAAGTATAACTTCCTATAAATAAGCACTAAACTGTAACACTAACACCTACCAAGCACTTGGAGAGCAGACACACGCTGCAGGCAGCATTTGATCTCACAATCTGGTCTTGAGTATAAGCTTTAAAGTTCATGATGTACAAACCTAGATAAAATGTTACACACACACACACACACACACACACACACACCACATGACAATGAGTACTCACTCTCCCAAGGTGAAAGCATGACGAGGCATGTCACATGCCTAGGTACATGACAAAGGACTCTATAAAGCTTGGTCTGCCAACAACTAACTTTCAAACTCATGTTTCACATTTCTTCGGCAGTTCCTTCTCCTCTCACTCTGTGCAATGCATCCCAAGGTCTTCAGTTCCCTTCCATAAGCAGACTTTATGAGCGACAGGGGTATCTAAATGTGTTCTTTTGTCCATCTCCTAAACTTTCTATACCTGGAGAGCACACATTACACAACACATACTAGAAACATATCAAATAACCAATCCAATACACAAGAGCATATAAGCATGGCATATTAATTTCCAGACATTCTGTGAATCTTAGTAACTCCTCAGTCTGCCCTTTCCAATATATGGTTTCTGGTTATTCAAATTAATAATTAGAATAAAATAATAATAAATAATAATGAGAAAAGTCTTCTCATCAATCTCTCTGCTTTCCTTCATGATCCTTAAGAGTTTAGGTAAATATCAGTTTAAAAAATGTGTACCTATCAAGTCTCCAGAATTTCAAGTCTGCTCTGAGATGAAAAACTATAGTCAGATGTGTCTGATCCAATATCCAGCTAAAAACCTGACATCCCAACTATACTGGTTAAAAGACAAATTACCATCTCGGGAAATGAATTTTGAACTTCTACAGTTAATACCAAACTGCATAGGGAACACTACAAAGTTTATGAATACAATTTTATTCTCTCATTTCTATTCAATATTCTTAGGTAGGAAAATAAAACTGTTTTATTAAAAACTTAAATAAAAAGTACAGTAACTATTAAAACATATAAGCCAGCAGCATAGTGATGCACACTGTTTAATCCCAACACTCAACTAAGGAGGCTGAGGCAGGAAGACATCCGTGAGTTTGAGGCCAGAGGCAGGTAGAAGAAGTAGGTAGAAGAAGCAGGCGATTCTCTTTGAGTTCAAGGCCACCCTGGTCCACATAAAGGGTTCCTTGAGTATACAGCAGACCCTGCTTCAAATCAAACACAGCAAAACAACCAAACCAAACAACAAAGGCAGAACCAAAGGAAACCAAAATGCAACCTATTGTCAAGAATGCTGATAAACAGTTCATAATTACTCAAAGTTTCTGCACTGGGAGTCACCAAATCAGCTACACATAATTTGCTAAATGGTTTCACAAATCTAGGACACAGCCTCAGCTAAGGGAAAACAATGTATTTGTTTATTCATTTCAGCAAATATGATACAGAAAACAATTGGCAAAGAATAAAGGGGTGCCTGAAGCAAAGTTTGAAATAAGCAAAATATCCGTTTCCTAGAACACCCCTGTGTAATGTGCGAGGGCTTCCTTTACTATAGAGCACCAGGTTAGTGCTAAGAGTGAATTCATTACAGATTCACTGCTGAGAGACGGTGAGAGAGACACATAGTCCACTATTACAAAAAAAACAAAAAAAACAAAAAAACAAAAAACAAAACATTCCCAAGTCCCTGAAGGACTTCAAGCAGTCAGCATTAGCCCCCTTGTTTTTACAACCTAGAAACAGTGAGCCGTCCTTAGCACTTATGGAATGGATAATGACATAACCAAACAGCAAACTCGGTGAGCTGGTCTACCTAAAGAAAGCAGTTTCTTTTCTTCCTACCTTTGTTATGATTCTAATAGATAAAAGGAGTAACTCAATATTTTCACCATATGTTTCCAATAGAGACAACAATCTATCAAAAAAGTACTGGACAATATAAGTAATCTCTAGGGAATCAAGATTCTTATAAATTTAAATTAAATTACTTACATAGAAAGGCCAAGAAAATAGGATATTACTAAGTGTTAATTAATAAAACTTAAACTTATAGAAGTCAAAGACAGATCCTCAAGTATGATGTATTACTAACAGTATCTATAGCTTTAGAGATAGAAATATAGAACATTCAGTCTTTATTTTGAATGCTTGACAGCAGCTACCAGGACTTTACTTTTGACAGAAATCATATCACTTCAGTTATATCCTCACAAGCAACAAAAAGAAGTAATAAATCACTCTTCTAGTCTATTTATTTCTATAATGGTTATAAAAATTTTTCAACATTGAAATTTATTTGTTTGTCACCAATATACTCTCATTCATTTAATAAAATTCTTCTAGGCACAAAAGTACACCAAGTCTTGAGTTCCAGCCCACCATTCCCATGCTCACCACCACCCAACCACCACCGCTGTTACTATAGTGCCTCCCATTTCTCCCAACCTCCAAGGATGGAATAACACAATACACTGTGCATTGTGCAGATGCTCTACTGATGAGCTACACTGCAAGCCCCCCTAAAAGCCACCATTTTTTGCTCTGCATGCAGCTCATCTTATCAGCAAAAAGTTTAACTGAAAGAGTAACGCTTTGATATTGGTAAAAGTCAAAATAAAAATAAATATCCAAGGCTATGATCCAGGTAAGCATGGCTAGACAGTTTTGTAAACCCATTCTGGATTCTCGAACACACAGCAAAAACAGAGAGAAAATCAAAAGTCTGAGGACACTGCACTTATGAGGTTCTTCAGCATAGTGGCTCCTATATACTTTCTAGATACGAGGAATAATCATAGAGGGTGTATACTATGGTCTACAAGGGCCTGACCCACTAGAAGTATCCTACTTTCGTTCACTATGCAGAGAAAGGAGGAAGCACCAGCTCTCTTATGAAAGCAAACACGCTGAATAACAGAAGATTTCTCAGAAGAGACTTTAAAGGCCAGTAGAGTATATATGGATGTACTTCAAGACTTGGAGGGTAGGCAGCAACAATATTGCTTACTAGATCCACCAAAATCATCATTGACAATTAAGGCAAGAACAAAGACCTTATAAAGAATGCATAAGGAATTTATGACCACTACATCAAAAGTGCTTTCAAAAATAGAAGACATATACTATAAAGAACACAGAAAGAAATAATAAGCCCCATTGCAACAACAGATATGCAAATGAGAAAAATAAAACATCACAAATCAAGAAAATGACAAGAATAAATTCAAAGCTTTTATTGTAACCTTGAACTACAAAGATAGTAACTGACCAATTCAAGGACATAGATTGACATAAGGGTTTCAAAATCAAGATGAAATGTTTTCTTTTTTCCCCCTGTCTGGAATATATCTCACTAGCAAGCACATATAAAGAATAAAAACAAGATAGTAAATAATATTTAAGCAAATGAACCCAAGAGCAATCAAGAGCTATATGATATGTGAGAGCAGGTTTAGAGCCAAAATTAGCAAAAACAAACAAACAAATAGAAACAAACAAGAAACTACATAACTGGTAACTGAAATGCATATGCACTGAACATTGCTATATCCAACAGCAAAAACCAAACATTGCAGGACATAACTGGGCACATAGGCCCTAATACAGTAATAGGTGGTCTTGATACCACCTCATGGTCATCAAAATGTAGCATACTGAGCTGGAAAAAAAGTCACCAAACTGTAAACTTAAACTATACAGCAAGTAACATGGTAGACATATACAGACTACCCCATCTATCCAATACAGAATACATTATTTTCATAAGTTCATAGAACAGGAACTGTCTCTAAATCATATTTGAGATCACAAATGAAGCCATAATATACATTAAAAAGATGAAGAACTAATGTTCTATTTTTTTATTAGGTTGTAACAAAATATAATAAGAAATCAACAATGAGAGAAACTACAAAAACAATATAAACGTGGAAATTGAACCATACGTGTTTGATTACTAAGTGAATTCTTGCATAAATCAATGAGAAGGAAAATTTTTATAGAAGCAATGGAAATGGAAACACATGATATTATAATCTGTAGGATACAGCAAAAGCCCTTATACAATAGTAGTCAAAGGAACCAGTCAAACCTAAAAGCAATAGAAAGAAATAATTAAAGATCAGGGTTGAAATTAACAAAATAAAACTCAAGAGGATATGAGATAGGTGAAAGTTTACAACAATAAACAAAGACAATGGCGAAGTATCTTCCCTCCAAATCCAATTTCCTCTCCCAGATATGGACTGCAATGGAGAAAAAGGAAAATGACTGGACAAATCAGAGTGGAAGAACATGACCTACATTCAATCTCAACACTGGAGTCCCAACAACCTACCATTATATGCCTCTTGATATGACATGAGAATCATGAATGACCTTTATGTCACTCCTATACTAAAATAATAATAATAATAATAATAATAATAATAATAAATAATCTAATTACAAGAAAATAACTCATGGGAAATTATATGCAACAAGATCTTGGATTCTCCTTTCTTTTCTTTTCTTTTCTTTTTTTTTTTTTTTTTGCTTAAATGTCAATGTCATTAAAACAAAAGACAATCATTTAACATGTGAGAATGACAAAGTAGAAGAAAGTATCAGGCATAACAATCAAACATCACCATTGACTATGTCAAGAGACACTAGAAAGAGGGATTCAGACTGTGCGTACATGGCTTCATCTTAAAAGCCTTCTTCCAAGTTGGCCCTGACACTAGACTGCCTTTCCTTCAGTCTCTTCTCCATTTTTGCCCCTACAGTTCTTTTGGACAGGAACAATTCAGAGTCAGAGTTTTTGACTGTGGGATGGCAACCCCATCCCTCCACGTGATGCGCTGTCTTTCTACTGGAGTTATTAGACTCTACAAGTTCCCTCTCCCCACTGTTGGACATTTCATCTAAAGTCCCTCCCTTTGAGCCCTGAGAGGCTCTCACCTCCCTGGTCTCTAGCACTTTCTAGAGGATGCCCCTACCTCTCACCCCACACACACTGAGGTTGCATATTTTCATTCATTCTGCTGGCCCTCAGGGCTTCTCCTGTCCCCCCCCCCCATACTTGATCATGTTCTCCCTTTCCCATCCCCTCTCCCACCCAGATTCAACTTGGGATCCATTTCAAGAGGAGGCTCCAAGGCCTAACACTATTACTGATGCTCTGATGTGCTTACAGGCAGGAGCCTAGCATGGCTGCCCTCCGAGATGCCCAACAAGCAGCTGAGGGAGTCCAACCATTGGACTTAAGTCGGGGACCCCTGTGGTTGAATTAGGGAAAGGCCGGAAGAAGCTGAGGAGGGTGACCCCATAGGACGAACATTAGTCTCAACTATCCCAGACCCCTGAGATCTCTCAGACCCTGAACCATCAACCAGGTAGCATACACTAGCTGGTTCAAGGCTCCAACACATATATAGAAGAGGACTGCCTGATCTGGCTTTAGTGAAAGAAGTCACGCCTAACCCTTGAAAGACTTTGAGGCAGGCCCAAGGGTGTGTGGAAGACTGGCAGGGAGTGGGGGGCACAATCCTCTTGAAGACAGGGGAGTATAGGGAGTGGCAGGGGAGAAATGGGATGAAGAACTGGGGGGGTGGGGCAGACCAGGAGGGGGGCAATGACGGGACTGTGAAAAAAAAGAAAGTAATTAAAAAAACAGTACATTTCTGTACAGATAAATGAATGGAACTGGAATCGAAATAAAATATCAATAGTGATCCTTTTATGTGGCAGAACTGTTGATTTTTCCCATGTTTATTTCTAAGTAAAAGATGTGTTGCTATAAGAATAAAACAAGTGGGGAAAAGAAAAAGTGAGCCTTTCCTGAGTTTAGTCCTGGCGACAGAGCACTGACTGAGCACTCCAGAGGTCATCCTCTCCTGATGTCTCACTGAAGCTCTTCCACCTTTACTTGAAAGAGAACAAAATCAAAGGTGGTAAACTGTAAAATCTTTTGTAGAGATTAACCTTTGCAATGAGTAACACTGATGTCAAATATTACACTGTCCCAATTTCCTGTATGTTTGAAATTACAGTTAGGGTAGAGATCGGAGATTAAAGCAAGACCTTAAATGCAGAATTCAGAAAACAGGAAAGAGATCAGGAAAATGCTACAATATCGCATCTGTCAGTAACAATAGGCATGGCAAACAGTAAAGACCTAGGAAGAGACAACCTGACAAAGAAACTCAGAGACCACCAACAGACTGACTGACACTGGATGCCTTCAACATAAACTGCTGAAGTAAGTAATAACTGTAGTGTTGTTTCTACTTTGAAATTAGTTAACGTTTTCCCTAAAGTCTAAAAAATTTCTTATGTATCAACTAAACCATGATAAAGAGAAAAGGTGAGCCCAAGGGGACTTTCTAGTCTGTGACAAAGTGAAAAGCCTTGTTCAAGGAGGTGAGCAAATGAGTGAAAGTTCAGAGCTAAAGTTAAGGGACTGAAGTCTCCAAACCAGTTATGATGGGATAAGTCAACATGCAAGAAAATTTAACTCATACACAGTCTTCATCTTATCTGCTAATTGAGAACCTAATCCTACAAGTGACTTCACATGGCTTTGGCTCAGAACACTAAACACTGGACCTTCAGAGCGGCTGCCTTAAGACAACGCTTCCAAGACCATCAGGGTAGGAAGTGCTGGCTGATGCATCTTAGTAAGATACACAAAAGACACAGGTTACAATCCACAGGACAAGGACAAGGATGAAAGTGTGCACCTAAGGGAAGCTTTACGCTCTAAGATCTCTCCAGTCACAGACCCTCACTGTACTGGATAGCTTTGTGTCAACTTGACACAGCTGGAGTTATCACAGACAAAGGAGCTTTAGTTGAGGAAATGCCTACATGAGATCCAGCTGTAAAGTATTTTCTCAGTTAGTGATCAAGGGGAAAAGGCCCCTTGTGGGTGGTGCCATCTCTGGGCTGGTAGTCTTGGGTTCTATAAGAAAGCAAGCTGAGCAAGCCAGGGGAGGCAAGCCAGTCAAGAACATCCCTCCATGGCTTCTGCATCAGCTCCTGCTTTCTGATCTGCTTGAGTTCCAGTCCTGCATCCTTTGGTGATCAACAGCAGTATGGAAATGTAAGCTGAATAAACCCTTTCCTCCCCAAACTGCTTCTTGGTCATGTTTGTGCAGGAATAGAATCCCTGACTAAGACACTCACCCTGGCTCCATGATGTCAGACATATTAGCTAATCTCTCAGCTTTAATGTCATCCATAAAATAGATTTTATCAGATATACCTTTCAGAAGAAAGAATCACAAGTGTGTACATGTATGCACATAAACACATAAATGTTTGTATGCATTTATGTGTACATACACATATACATATAGCCAGTTAATAACTTATCACACTTTATTTGTAATTTACTATGTTTCAGTTGAAGTACAATAATACACTAATCTCTAACATGTCATAATGATTGTATTTATATATAAACTTTGCTTGATTCAAAAATGAAAGTTTTTACTTTTAATTTGATTTTTTAAAAACTCTACCGATCCCGAATAACAGCTTTAAAAGGAGCTGCTTTGTTCCTAGAAGAGTCAGTCCTGCAGATGAACAGATGAGTGCAAGAACACATCTGAGCAATTATGAGAATATTCTCTACACTATGATTTAGCAAAGGTAGTTTGGAGCTAACACTTAAGGGAGCTGAGAATTGTACTGAATACTCATAATTAACAATTAAATTTGGCCAAGGTCTTTGACGGTAACCAGTAGGGAGGTGAGAATTGAATTCTGAAAACTGAGAGTAAACTGACTGTGAAGGAAGAACAGGATGACTTGTGGAGGACTCAGAGGAACCCGGAAGCTCAGTGCCCAACCTCTCTGCAGGCAACCATGAGTGAAACCAGGCACCACTGCCACCAGAAACGTCATCTTCCTTAAACAGAAGCTAAAGCAGCAACGCCTCAAAATGGAGAGCACAGATTTTTGAAAAGGTACTAGGAACTTTGACTATCCAGAATTGTAAAATATTAAAATAGCAGTGCAGAAACCATTCAACATTACACTGAAAAGAGAAAGAACCAGAAAAATTCAAGTGGGGAAAAGGGAAGTTACTGATGAAAGGGTGGCATCTCAGTGTCTCCAACATCCTGTGAGGATCAGTTTATAATGCACGGATATACAATAAGGCATGAAGACACACACCTGCAATCTTGACACTGTAGACTGCAAATTTAAGACCAGCCAGGGCCACACAGCTAGTCTCGGGTTAGCCTTAGCTACATACATTCACAGTGAGCTACATACATATACAATACACACACACACACACACACACACACACACACACACACACACACAAATGATGGTACACAGAGGGAACAATCGATTATTTATAGACAAGAGATATGGACTATTTCTTTGAAGGTATCAAGATGAAAAAAAAATTAAGATTTTTAAGATTAAAACAACATTATTCATCACTAGCCATTATGAAAATGTTCAGTTGTTTTATTTGAACAAGCTAAATAGCCGAATCAACAATGCTTGTGATAGGAAATGCTTTGGGTTTAGGATTAAATCAGACTTTTTTAAAATATATACATATAACAACTTGGAAAGGGTGATCAATTCCCATTTGAAATTCATTTGTTTCAAAGTAATTCCCATGCACCTAACACAGACCTACAGGTAATTTTGCAAAACAGTGTGCCCGTGGCCTAGCACAGACACACTGATAAATAAACCGCAGAACATCTGCACTATGAAATCATTACTCAGTAATAAAAAGAACAAGCTGTTGATAAATGCAACAACTTGGATGGCATTTGAAGGAATTATGCTAACTCAAAAAGAAGGGCAATTCCAAAAGGTTCTACAATGATTAAATTTACATAACATTTTGAAATAACAAAATTATACAAAAGGGAAATCAATTAGCTAGCTGCCAAATTCAAGACACAGAATGAAATATGGAGTAGATAAGGCTGAAGAAAAATGGTGATTTATCCCCTCTGTATCTTGACCGATCAATGACAAATATTTGTTTATAATGTGGTATTGTAGTTTTGCAAGGTATGACTTCTAGAAGGTGCTGGAAAAGGCATATATAGGAAAATATGGTTTGAATATGTGTCCCCTGGATTCCTGTGTTGACAGCAGCTGCAGGCACTATTGAGAAGTATGAGTACACATATGTGTACTCATGAGAAGATCATGAGTACACATAACTTCACATGTGTATACATATGTACACACACACACACACACACTTACACATGAGTGATTCGATTCCCCCGATTAATCCAGAGCTGAATGGGCACCCAGGAGGTGGTTTCTCTACTAAGCTGTGGATCCTTGATTTGCTTTGGATTGCCTTCCTTCTACCACTACAGGCCTCAAAACACAGAACCAATTAAAAATTAACTATAATCTCTGAAAGCCTGACTCCAAATGAATCTTTCCCTGCTTTCTGCTGCTTGTTCTCAGGTATTCTGCCACAGAGACACCAAGTAAGAGAGGATCTCTATATTCTTCTTACAAGTCCTGCCTGGGGCTCTACCACTATCTCAGTACATACTGCACATGACTGTGTTTGTTCTTGCTAAAAGTTCCACCCAGACAAATACTTTATTCCTCTCAAATTGTTTGCCTCTGTCATTTAGTTAAAGTTTTCAAGAAGCACCAAAAAATAAGTGGACTTCCCTAGAAAAAACAAGAATCTCCCTTTATAAAATATTTTAAACACAGTACAGGAGAGAACTACTTCATAGACCACAGCTATTGCCTCCTGATCTATTAAGATAAAACGTTACTCAGAATGATGGTAAGTCAGTTTTAACAAATACTTGTGACACTGGTCAACAATCCGATTGACAGCCTACCTTTCCATTCTTACACTAAAACTTGCTGGATTTTCTTATACATGTCTAGCTCACTCTAAGTGAAAGCTAGGCTACTGTTTTTCTCAAGGTCTCCTGTCGACAGGTTACCTGCACACGGAACACTGTCGCTGAGGCTGCAGAGCACTGAACATGACGATCATGGAGTAGTTCCGAGGTGGGGCTTTTACAAACTTCCTGAACTTGTCGCCGTTCATTCTGAAGATCGAGCGCCTGGAACTCCATTCCATCAGCTGCTCCACTTTTTCAGCCAAAAGGTTCTGTAATTAAACAGGATATTTAAAAGTTACATGGGTGTTCCTCCCTTGGATTCACTCCCATCCCATTCTTTTCTCTTTTCTTTTTAATTATTTTATTAAATATTTTCTTCATTTACATTTCAAATGCTGTCCCAAATGTCCCCTATACCCTCCCCACCCTGCTCCCCTGCCCATTCACTCCCACTTACTTTCTCTTTTCTTAATAAGTCTATATTTGTTGTGCTACATAAATAATTCATGAGAAGCTAAAACTTTTCCGATTAGATTTCATATAAATAGGATTATATGAAGGCTCTATTCTTAATCTAAATTAATCTTTGTTAATGGCCTTTATTTTGGTAAATATATTCATTCCTCATTGACCTTACTTGCATAAAATATTTCATTTTTGCAAATAACATTAAAGACTATAAAAAAGTATTATAGAAACTCAAATTCCAGCTCTTAGTGGAAAAAATGGAATACATTTACCCAACATTTAATCTAAATACAGCTAAAACTTCTGTTCATTCCATTTTAAAAGCCAGCCTACTCCAGAAGCCCTAACAAGGCAGCCAGGCCGGCTAGACACTGGAAGAGTGGCACCGCAGCAGCAAATGCCCTGCAGGTCTAACGTGGTAACTCCTGAGCAGCCAGCAGCCAGGGAGGGAGAGAGAGCGCACACAGACTGTGGAGTGGGAGACTCTGTCAGGAACTTTCTCTTTAAGCATTTAACATGCAATGACAGAGAAATCTTTCAAGTACAAAACTGCATAAAAAGAGTGTTGTGTAATTTTATTTATAAAGGTCAAAACCAAGAGAAATGAGTCTGCAGTGACAGAAGTTAGGAAGGTGATGAATGTGGAGCAGGCCGAGATTGAAGGATAATGCACACGAGGTGAGTTCCACTGGTATTCTGATCCAGAGAGGGCACGGGGAAGAGAAGAGAGGGCACTGAGCTTCCCAGGCAGGAGGCTCATCCTCATCCTCAGACAGTACCTGAAAAAGCTTGAAAAGGAAATCCTCCATTGGGATCTTCGTCTGTAAGAAAAAAGACGGTCCTTGTCCTCGCAAGCCACAAGTGCCAGTGGTAAGAGACAGACAGGCTTGAATTGTATCTAAGCCAGCTCTATGTATGATTTAGGGAGAAACACAATCTCTTTCCCTGCCTCTCAAGAACACTCAGAATGGGTCCCTTCGAACTGCAGGGAGGTGGATATGGACATAAGCGGGAAGACAGGCTTCTTATCTGGATTTAAAGAAAAGGCAAACAAACAAAGCCCTGAGTCAAGTGTTCTGTGCCTACCAGCACAAAGGGAAAAGCTGAGTCAAAAGCAACAGAATGGACAGGAGGAGGGTGAGCGAGCGCACTGGCTGAGGAGCACTCAGGAAGGGACAGGAGGAGGGCGAGTGCACTGGCTGAGGAGCACTCAGGAAGGGACAGGAGGAGGGTTTGCGCACTGGCTGAGGAGCACTCAGGAAGGGACAGGAGGAGGGTGAGCGCATTGGCTGAGGAGCAGGCACAGCACTCAGGTCAGCAGACAATGGCCTGCTAACTGAAGGGAAGGAATGATGACTATTAGGTTCCTTGTTAGGTTTTTTTTTTTTTTTTAATGAGATAATTTTGCTATAACAAAAAGACAAAAACTGAAATTAGCTACCTTAAAGACAATTGCACATATATGCAGACAAATTTAACTGAAAATATGAGTCCATTTTCATAAGGAGATTAATAATCTTATTAAATTGAAAACACAAATAAAAATTCATTGGGAAGACTGTTCTAATCAATCCATCAGCTCAATGGCCTAGTGTGCCTTACAGAAAGCTGAGGAGAGATTCGGAAGATTTATATGAAAGGTCCCAACTCTTCAGTCTGAAGCTCAATGATCAATGTTACCTAAGGGTTCTTTTAAGCTTTTGAAATTTAACTAGTATATACATTATATATATAAACTATCTTAAACATTTGTGAATCACGATCATCAAGCAAAAACAGAATCTCCAAACCAGAAAGCAAGCAGGTGAGTGTCAATGAACCGGGCAGCGGGGACTGGCCTGAGAGACTGGTACTGTTCTGAGCTCCTAGGGCACGTTCATACAGTCTTCTAATTGCACACAAATACACACTTCGAATGTCTTCAAATTATGGGGGAGGGGGCTCAACACACAATTATAGCACTATTGGTTAATACTTTAATACTGTTAAAATACACGTGAAGTGTTTGAATTTACTTACAAACTATCATAATTCTAGAGACTAGAAGGAATTCTCAGAGAATTCCTCAGGGTGGACTTCACGCTGCCACTAGCACCCAGTAGGAGCCAAGTGGCCCCTCGTGGGTTCATGTGACAGTGGATGCCATGTAAGCAGGGACTGGGTCATGAGACAGCTCAAGAATCCAATGCTTAAGACATGGCAGTCTTTGGTTTTACATGTGTGTTTGTGTATGTGGCACATATACATGTTCATATCTGTATGTGCAGTCATGGGTGTGAATGTGTGTGCTTAAGGGGATATGTGGAGACTAAAGATGGATGTCGCACTCTGATTTTATAGTTGGGGGTCTCTCACTAAATCTGGAGCTCATAATTCAGCTATGCTGGCTGGAACTTCAAACACTGGACCATTTCCCAGCCACCACACTGGGATACAGATGTTCCCAGGTGCTGGAGAGTGAGTCTCAAATCCTTATACTCCAGCAACAGCTTTACTGTCAGAGCCAGCTTCTCTGCTGTGGAAACACCAAGCTTTTAAAGGAACCGCTAGTGAATCTTCCCAACCTTTACCCTGGAGAGAAAAAAATGTTTCGATTTTTATGAACAAGAAGTAAATCTGCCCTCTGGTCAGGAGGGAGATGCTATCCCAATCTGCAGAGCATTTTATATAGCAATGTCCTTGAAAAGACAGCACAATACGAAACCTGTTGGCACTTGTACTGATATGTAGAAACATGAAACACAAGTGCTCCATGGAGACGTGCCTGCACATAATACCAAGAAGCTTTAAAACAGGCAACTTACAGGCATAATCCAAACTGCTGAACATCCAACATGACACACAGGTTGTTTACGTACCATTTAGACATTAACTTCTACTTCTGATACTTACGTTGAAAGGGGAATGCATAGTATAACTACTCTCTGAATGCAATGGGTAGGTAGGTAGCTGATCCTCCGTATCTGCCCCTCCCACTCTCCAATCTTGATTCCAAGACAACTCTGTATTTAGCTTCCTTATATATCTTAAAACACCCCTGGCATCACTAGCTAGTTTTTAGACTGTTTTAAGGTTTCAAAGCTTCAGAGGAAAGATCCACCAAGTACTTAACACAAAAATATTTCCCTATCTTAACAAATACTCCATGGGAACCTGTGCTGAAGACAACCAAGATGGAATCTAGGTTTTCCCAGAGCTATTCACCCAATGGAAGCGCACACTCATTAACTGACCTAATCACCAACAGAAGGCCCTCAGTAAGGGAATCGTTTCTATGAAGGACAAGAAAACTAAAGAAGCTATATTTGATTTTAAAAAGACAAACAAAACACACATTAGTGCTTGCCTAGAATGGTCAAAGTTTATCACTTAACCAAATCCCTTTCAATGGTATACCTTTACACAGTTCCTCACTATGAAATACTGATAAGCCCTCAGAACTGTACAAATGAAAGGCCTGTTTCTTATTATTTATATTCTACAAGTTGACAAACACTATGGTTCAAATGCTAGGCTAAAGGTCATATTAACCACTGAAAAATAGAAGGAAAAGGAAGGAAGGAAGGAAGGAAGGAAGGAAGGAAGGAAGGAAGGAAGGAAGGAAGGAAGGAAGGAAGGAAGGAAAAATAAGACCATTGTGTATTTATGCCTTGAAAAAAATAGAGCTGCAATCATATATAGGTTTGTCATTACAAAACACAGAATCTTGTAAAGAAACACTCGTCAGTCCGTCTCATCTGGCAGATGAATTATTTATGTCTCTGTTTCCAATGACAATACCACCTTAAATCTGTCTACAATGTACTGGTGTGATAGAATGTGAGATCCAATACTCTCTGGCCAGACTGTGGCATCAATTCTCATTTTCTCTTATACACATGCATGTGTGTACACCTCTGAAATAGTGAAAACGATCACATTATTTTCATTTGCAATAGTATTTTAGGGCAAAGTATTTCTCACAGTTATGTTCTCTCACTTACTAATTAGATCATATTCTTAATTCTTTGATGTAATCACAAATACAATTTGAAATTTTACATTAGCATATTTTCATTATACAAAGTGATGGCTTTCAAGTGATACTGTGTTCAAATCTATCATGTACTTTAATCACAGCCAGCCTGCTATGCCATCTCCTGCCCTAGCTCCTAGCTCTGGACCTTCTCCTTCCTATTCCAAATAGTCCCCCTTCTATTTTCAGGTTTTATAATCTCTCTCTCTCTCTCTCTCTCTCTCTCTCTCTCTCTCTCTCTCTCTCTCTCTTACACACACATACACACACACACACAGAGCAAAGTAAAGAAGATGAGATTTACTTTATTTTTGTGAGGTTGTATAATTTTGACTAATGTAATAATTCCCAGTTACATTTTCCCACAAATAATGTAATTTTGTGCTTAATATCTGAATAAAGCTCCATTGCATGTATTTGTTTTTGGTGTGTGTGTCCCATCCATTTGTTAATGGGTACCCACGTTGAATCTGTAATTTTCAGTGCCACAATTAGGATGGCTAACTAACAATTGAAGACTTTAAGACGCAGCTGGGAGATGGCTCAGCTCCGACAGTACTAGTCGTGCAAACATGAGCATCAGGGTTCAGAGTTGCAGCACACACATAAAGTATAGGGAGCGATGCACTGCACACCCTAGCGCCAGTTTTGGAAGGCAGGGTGGACAGATTCTGGGAGACCATGGAACACCCTATACAGACACCCACTGTGCTCCAGGTTGGTAAGTACCACATGCTGTGGCATTATGGTTCTGAGAGCTGAGGTCTCTCTACTGCTTGCAACTGCTGACAAGCTCAACTCCAACTCCGCCTAATTCCTACACAAAGACAACCTAGCTGTTTTACCTAATGCATTCTTACCCTATGACTCCTAGCAGAGTAGTCACTTTCTAAGGTCTTGTCTCAAGCATCTTCACCTTCTCTTAAAGTCAGCAGCAACTTATTCCAGGGCACCTGTGGCTTACTATAACTGATTCATGTCTTTGATATCTACTAGAAAAACCCAAGGAAACAATACAAAGCATGCAATACTACCCAAACCAAATTAAAATGCATCTTACCTTATTAACATAAATGTGTGAGATTGTCATTACCAAGTGTCAATGACAACTTATTACATGGGCAACAGAAATTATAACTTATTTTTAATGTGCACCATTATCTGCCTCAATAAGAAGAAACAAAAAGCCAACAGAAATAAGTAAAAGCTTTCTAACTAATTTGAATACCTCAAGAGAGGAGCCAAGACAAGCCCTTTTTTCCAGCACCTTGGGTACCACCCAATAGCTACACTCTACAGAGGCAGATACTTCATTCCTTATACCAGATCAAGAAGCAGATAAATGGACTACTCAGCTTTTCTCTATCGAACATGGATATTTGTGTTGCATATATCAAGTGAGTTTTAAAATGGGGAATCTTTAAGCAAAAGTAAACTTTTTATAGTAAGATGGTCTCTTACCGCCGGAGAAAGGAGGTTGGGGGGACCCTCCAGAACGCACCAGAGACCTGGGAGGTAAGAGACTCTCAGGACTCAAAGGGAGGGACCTTAGATGAAATGCCCTACAGTAGGGAGAAGGAACTTATAGAGCCCACCTCCAGCAAGAAGACAAGACATCAAGTGAGGGAGAGGGGGCCATCCCACTGTCACGACTCTGACCCATAATTGTCTGTCTGAAAGAATTACAGGGATGGAAATGGAGAGGAGCCTGTGGAAAAGAAGTTCCAGCAACAGGCCCAAAGTGGGATCCATCTCAAGAGGAGGTCCCAAGGCCTGACACTATTACTGAGGCTATGGAGAACTCACAAAAAGGGGACCTAGCATGACCATACTCCAGAAGACCTAACAAGCAGCTGAAAGAGTCAGATGAAGATATTTGCACCCAACCAGTGGACAGAAGCAGCTGACCCCTGTTGTTAAATTAGGGAAGGCTGAAAGAAGCTGAGAAGAGTGATCCTATAGGAAGACCAGCAGTCTCAATTAATCTGGACCCCTGAGATTGCTCAAACACTAGACCACCAAATAGGCAGCATACACCAGCTGATATGATGCCCCAACACACATACAGTAGAGGACTGCCAGGTCTGTGTTCATTCAGAGATGAAGCACCTAACCCTCAAGAGACTGGAGGCCCCAGGGAGTTTAGAGGTCAGGTGGAGTGGGGGGTGGGAACATCCAAGTGGAGACAGAGGGGGTGGGGAGGAAGTATGGGATGTGGAACAGTTGGAGCGTGGACGAGGGGTGGGGAGGAATAAAATATGGAGTGCAAAAAATTTAATTAATTAATAGATCACTATAATTTACTTCAAGACATGGCTTAAAAATTATCAATTTACAATATGTATAATATACCTACGTCAGAATTTTGTCTTGCATACAAGATGTGCAGGGGATAACAATGGAACATGAACTGACAAAATAGCCAACTACTGTCTGCCCCAACTTGAGCCCTATCCAATGGAAGAGAAGCAACCCCTGACACTCTTAATGACACTCTGCAATGCCTGCAGACAGGAACCTAGCATAACTGTCTCAAGTGAGGCCTCATCAAGCAGATACAGAGACCAACAGTCAATCATCTGGTAGAGCCTGGGGAATATTGTGGAACAGTGGGGGATAGAAGTGAGGAAGTTAGAGGGGTCAATGATACCACAAAAGACCCACAGTCAACTAATCTGGGTCCACAGGAACTCAAAGAGCCTCAGTAACAAACCAGGGATCATGCAGGAGCTGGATCTAGACCCTCTATACATTTGTATCAAATGTGCAGCTTGTTCTTCATGTAGGGCCCCTAGCAAGTGGAATGGGGACTGTCTGGGTCTCTGTTTCCTGCCATTGGATCCACTTCCCCCTATCTGGACTTCCCCCTACCTATTCCTCCATGGGACAGGATCTGTCTAGTCATGTCCAAGGGTGGGGTGGCACCCAAGTGGAGGGGGGAAATGGGGGGAGATATTTGCATGAGCAGGACTGAAAATACAGGAAGGAGGGGGGCTGTAATCAAAATGTAAAATGAATAAAAAAATAAATTAAAAAACAAAATCAATACAACATTTCCCATCCCACCCCAAAAATATTGTTGTGGAGATGGGAATGTTTAAGGGGAAATTTCAGAAAAGGTAAAAATGACCAGGTGTATCTATCACTTTAACACAATGGAAAATAAACTCAATATTAGTTCTAACTCAAAGGACCTGGTTTCATGTATGAGCCATTAGGTATCACAGATCATCAATATAAAAGACTATTTCTTCAAATTATTATGACTTCCAAAGCAATTTATAAATTTGTAAGAGCATGATTTGTGTGCTCATGTGTCAAAAAAACAAGTATATACAAATTGCTTAATAATCAAAATCTAGCATATCCATATTAATACTGCTGGAGGAAAAAAACAGCGAAATTCACATTAATGTTATAATACGGGTAATCCTCAAACCTCCTGACTAAAGGCAGCTATCAGAGTGCATATGCTATATGATCCCACTCAGGAAATGTGTCCAAACAACTATCTCTAGATACAATAACAAAGAAGCCATTGGCTGGGGCTGGGGAAAGGAACTGGGTGAACAATGAGTGTGGGTGAGTCTCTTACAGGAAATATAACAACTTATTTCTAGGATGGATGTACCACTCCTGAAAGTTACTAAATCACTGAATTACATACTTGATTGAGTAACTTTATGAAGTGTAACATACATCTAAGAAAAAGAAAAGAATAAAAATGCTTGCTCTCACAAAGCAGGAAGGCTACCATGCATGAGAGAGCCGTGCGCAATGCTGAATACTCAGATGGTAATCTACCTACTTGTTCTGTACTTGTCCTTACACAGTGCTTCCATGAGGTGATAAAGATGACAAACTATAATGAAAATGTGTTATGAGGTAATATACAGAAAAGGCTAGCTCCCCGAAGAACAATTACTCTGCTGTTATATAATCTGGGGATCTCAGTCTTGCAGAGGAGAAAACATCATTTTCTCCATTATTCAGTTTTTCTTGGGCCTGCCTGTAAAATATAGCTAGACAAGCAACAGAAAAGCAAACAGAAGTTTAATAACATGCATACAAGCTTGGTAACTGAGACAACACAGAAATCATCTCTAAAAGCATATTCCATAGACTTAAAATTCTCCTGAATCCCTCCTGGTCTCTTAAGAAAGAATAAAGATCATGACTCTCCACCCTACTTCAACAGAGGTATCCCTCAGGTAAATACACTTTATACCTGTGAAACTTGCTATAGTAAAAGAAGCGAAGAACCTCTGTGACATACAATATAACACATCCTGTAGCAAATGGAATTGAGGGGCTGGAGGGACACTGGAGGTTGAGAACACTCTTGCACAGCACCCAGGCTGGGTTCTCAGCACTCACATGGTGGTACAGTCACCTGGAACTCCAGTTCTAGGTGATCCCACATCCACTGGAACCTCTAGGCACCAGACTTGCAAGTGGTACACACACTCGCATGCACAGACACAGACACACACACACAAAATGCTCATACACATGCAATAAATCTTAAAAAGAGAATGTATATATTAATCTTATATGGACAAAGCATTTAATAATTAATAAGTTCAAAATATGACTGAGCTTAGCTACAGTGTAATTTATCCAAACTATTTCTGTCCATCTTTTTTCAAGTACAAAATTCAAACAAAATCGCATAAAGATGTTAGCAAGGTTAAAGTAATGCATGGAAAACATTTATAATACAAATGATAAGAACATCAAATTGTATTCCCATCTCTTCAGGTAAAACTCAACAATATTGATAAGCACGTAAGAGAATATTTATATTGGAAACTTAAGAAAACTAGTTATTACTTTAACTATCAAACTTTTCCAATGTTTTGAGAGCTTAGACTACATGAAAATCATGCTAAATTCACAAAGTGCCGACACTGTTAATAGCTAGTTTGAAAATGGTAGATAATCACTTTGATGTTTTTAATACTAATTCCTAAAGATAGTAAGACAATCATTATAGCAAATATGATCTAGCAGTAAAATTATGCACTATGATGTGTGGTATTGAGGCTATGGCCCTTAAGAAAATGGCTGTATGAGAGTAACTAGAAAAAGATAATAAAAATGACTTTCTTCCTACGAATATTAATTCATAGTGCCTACTTTCAATTCACAACAGATTATTCTAACCCAAATCTGTACCATTCATAATGGTACATGTACCATATGTTTATCATGAGAAAAAATTAAGTCTATAACTTAGACTCTTCAAGTAGGAAACCCTACATGGTGCTCTGTTCTCTGGTCCAAAGCATATAGGCAAATGTTCTCCGGCTGAAGTCACTGTGAATGGAGCCAGTCACCATGCTGCCCCATACACAAACACTGGCTGTTAAAGCATGGGTCAAAATAAATGCCCCCTCCCCTAAGTTCACTCTGTGAGTTATTTAGTACAGCAAAAAGAAAGCTGATGTAGAGGTATATGTGTATTTCTACTTCATAAGTGTCAATATTATTGATATCCTACCTTATCATTTTACAAGTAACGGAATGGGGATGGTGAGGGTATCTTAGTGTTCTACTGCTGTGAGGAACACCATAACCAAGACAACTCTTATAAAGTATCTAATTGGGGGCTTGCTTATAGTTTCAGAGGGTTAGTCTACTATCATTGTGGTGGGGTGCATGGCTCCACATAGGAAGGCATGGTGCAGAAGTAGCTAAGAAGTTTACATCCTGACTCACAGGCAGAGAGACCCAAGCCCTGAAATATAAAAGCCCACCCCTATGTCCTCCAATAAGGAAACACCCCCTAATCCTTCCAAACAGTCCATCAACAGCTTGCAGGCCATTCAGTGACTGTTGATTTAAAAGTGACAGCCAGATATGTTTAAGAAAGAAGATGAAAGCCAAGAACTACTCATTTCCTCCTTTACAGAACAAAGCCAGCACAGGCCATCAGTCCCTGCAGGCTTGATGCCACTCCTACGTTCCTACGCTCTTTTGCACCTAACTGCCTGACTCCACTCTTGCAAGCTGTGTTTATTTCACTACAATCGAATTCTTATAATAAACATTGCTGCAATCATTAGTGCTGCTCGAAAGTGAGACCTACTTGAAAGGCCCTTAAGCTTGGTCTACAGTTACCTTGGATGTAATTCAGGAGTAGTGAACTTTGGAAGCGCTAAAAGGTTCCCCTTCACTTTCAAAGCTCTAACATTTGACATCTCAATTTTAGTAGGGGCACAAAAATGGAGTATGAACATTAGTTTCTGTGTCTTTATAACCAGCAGAAATAATAGGTGTTTCGGATTCTGTTCCTGTTGTTCCTGAGAGCTCAAGATATTGTTTACACTCAATACTAATTCTTGCTAGAAAACGGTATAAAAAATCACATTACATTCTGAGAAATACATTTCAATGTGCTTATCTCCTATGCTCTATCATTTTATGCATTTAAAAATTAGTATGCAAGGTGGGTAGTGGTAGAAAGCAGAGGCAGGTGGATCTCTGAGTTCGAGACCAGCCTGGTCTACTGAGCAACTTGCTGGACAACCAGGGCTACACAGAGAAAACCAGTCTCAAAAGACAAATAGAAAATTAATATGCAAAGGTCCCAGATCCATATCATCCATATACTTATCACAACTTCTTCAAGGGTTAATAACCAATTACAAGATCTAGCCAAATGGCTTTCCAGGATAATTAGCAAGGACTTCTTCAATATCTGCAGATCTTTCAGAGATGATGAAACCTATGGATGCTCATGATCCTCATATAAAATAGTACAATATTTATATAATTTGTGTGTATTTTTAATACATTCTTTCTACTATTTTAATATTTCATATTATATAAATGCTAAGTTATCATTTAAAATATAACACTGAATAGGTTGAATCTGCTAGTGTGAAAACAACAGATAGGAAGCTGACCATAAAACTGTACAAGCCGGGCGTGGTGGCGCACGCCTTTAATCCCAGCACTTGGGAGGCAGAGGCAGGCAGATCTCTGAGTTCAAGGCCAGCCAGGTCTACAGAGTGAGTTCCAGGACAGCCAGGGCGCTACACAGAGAAACCCCATCTCAAAAAAAAAAAAAAAAAAAAAAAAAAAAAACCAAAAAACAAAAAACAAAAAAAAAAGTGTACAAAACTGCACTTTCCGCAATAATGTGCAATCTCCTAAACAGCGGTCCACTCTCCCACTGTCAGACAGCTTCATGTTTCAAAAGAAATGTATCATACGTTTAATGAAATCATATCATCATATATATTTATTAACCCTTCTGTTTATACTATACACAGCCTATTCAGAATATATATTTTAACTGGATAGATTTCTATTGGAAATATGTGGGGTTTTTTATTGATAACTGATAACATATTAGCAATTAGCATTACATACCCATTTATTAATTAGGTCTACTTATGACCTGAAACACAAATTTACTTACGGTTTCCTTGTCGAAGACTTTTTTTCTTGTCAGTTTTTTCAAGGGATGTGTGTGTGTGTGTTCTCATGTATGTGGGGGTGCACAAGCCATTGTATACTGAGGCCCGAAGTTAACATAGCATCTTCTGTAGTCATGTCTCATTTCATTTTGTGTGTGCACAGGCATGTATGTCATAGCAGGATTATAGAGATCAGAGAACAACCAAACTGTGGACTTAAGTCCTTTCTTGTAGATTTCAGAATGCATTTACCTGCTGAGCTGTCTCTCTGAGCCCTACCCTACCTTCTTTCTTTATACAGAGCAAATATAATTTAGAGTGATATTAAAACCTAATATAGGTTAAATAAACTCCTATTCAATACATTTATCTATTTGTACATATAGTATGCATATGTGTACCTATACAGCACAATACATGTATAAAAACTGGGCATTTCTAATAACCCAGAAACAGAATAAGTACTACAACTCCATTCATAAAGATTAGCTGATAGTCACAAAGATGAATGGCGAGATGCTGTCCACCTAGAAATCCCATACTTGTTATCTAAGACTACTGCTTTGCTTCCTTCTACCACTGGGAAACTCCTCCCCTAAACAAACTCACAAGTACATCTCACAATTAGATGTGCAATGAGAGACAGGAAAGACACAACACACTTGGGTCATACAAAAATAAAACCTAGCAAGTTTTTTCACTTTGTATTAAAATTCATGTAATGTAGGTTGTACTGAAAAACGTATATTGTAGAAAAATGCATAAGGTATAAGGAGCTGAGAGAACAGCTAGGAATAAAAGAGTAATTTATGCCAATCCAATGCCCATATGATATAAACCATGGCATAAAATTAAATACTGGTTCTGAATTGCAGTTAATTCTAAAAAATCAAGGACTACAGCTAAACAAAACAATCATAGGCGACATAAGAATAGATTCCTCAGTGGTTTACATAGACAAAGTATTATCTGTAAAATCTGACACAAAGCAGATTCCTCAGTGGTTTACATAGACAAAGTATTATCTGTAAAATCTGACACAAAGCAAGCCTCAGCGTCCAGTAAATGATGTCGAGTTCTAAGCATTTTATTCCTAAGACTCTAAGTGTTCTTGGTAGATGTGGAAAATAGAAGAGAGATCAGAGAACAACCAACTGTGGAATCCTCCCCTTCTTACAGATTTCAGAAACTCAAATCCAGGTAGTGGGGCTTGGCAGCACATGCATTCACTTGCTGAGCTCTCTCACTGTAGCTTATGTAGACGGGAAAAAGGCTGCTCAATGCACAGAGCAATACACTCAATCACCTGAAGAAAAGTCTACCCCAGCCACAAATGTAGCACAAACAAATGCTTCAGTGAGCATGGGTTGCACCTAATGAAGAGTAACTCATTCTGGCTGAAATTCCCTCCAGAGCAGTGGTTCTCATCAGGGTTAGTAACATTCTCTACATTAAAACCACCATCATTGTCTTCAAAATGCCAAAGTATACATTTTATTCCCCTTATAAGGTATCTATGACTTAGTTGGAATCCAATATGGACGTGTTGCCCCTTTTGCTACAAAACTACTGATTTTATAAATAGAAATAAAAAAATCAAATACAAATTATCCAACTTAAACTTCTATTGTTATGAAATCAATCCAGGTTCTACCTTGATCAGTTGTGATCTATGAATTTTGAATTTTCAACAGCAAACACATCCAAGTGAGGCCTGTACTGCTATAATCTGCTGAGCTGCCAGACTCTGCCACTGGGTGGAAGCACCACCATGAAGGTGTTGTGCAGTGGGCTCAGGAATTCAGGCAAACAGTACTTTATGCATGTCAGCCCTTCCCTGCCTTAAGAGAGTGCACAATGGTGAAGAAAGTTTGGAGAAAGTATTTACAAGAAAAGGGAAGGAGAATACTATACAATGCTGAAACAAATACAAAGACAGTCACAGTGATAAGAACTGAGTGCAAACAATGTGCATTAACACATCGGATAAAGGAACCAGTTTAGGCGAGCTATCCATTAAAACAAATGTGCCCAGCATGCACAAGCTGAACTGATACTCTGAGGTCAACAGTGTATTTTAGATTTGCACTTCTAATTGTTTATCTTGATTTCAGTGAACAGGGGTATTACCTAATTTTCCAGCAAACATAAATTATTCTATTATCATCTAGCTGCAGATAGTAATTCAGATAATCACCAGCATTGAGTAATCAGGTTAGTCATTTATAGTTTATTTTAAGCAAACAACTGGGAACAAAATCCCTTAAGAGTTTGACCAACACTGCTAATAAGATAAACAGAAAGTAAGTCAGATCACAGGATATGAGTGGCTCATGAATTCCACACCTGAATAGCAGATCTGCTGCCTCACATTCCAGATCTACACTGAGTCTGCTCCTTAGATGTTCACGTTCATCTAGTACTCTTCCCCATACAACACCCTGTTCATTTTAACAGATAACCCATTAAGAAAAAGTAATCAATTACACACTCAGTATTCCCTATGTGCCTAGCTGGCAGTTCCTTTATCCTACTACATTTTTGCCAATGGGGGGAAAAAAAAACCAAGCACAAAACAAAAAAGAAAAACATAAACAGTAAAACAAGCAAAAGCTACAGATTAAATTAAAGAATTTACAACAACTATAATCAAGATGCTAACACCTCAATGAAGCAAAGGACATGCAAGATAAACACAGAGGCAAAGATATGGAAACCCTAAGAAGCAAATAATAGAGGTGATGATCACTGTCTATCTAAGAGAGAGGCAGAGATGGCATGGGGTGGGTATGAATAGACTTCTGATGAGTGTATGAGGAGACTGGACATGGCTGAGAAAGGACTCCAACCATGAGGCTGTGTAAACAGAAACCTGAAACACTGAGGAGCAAACAAGAAAGACTGAAAACAATAGGGCACCTATCCAAGCTGTGAGACAGATATGAAACATCAACAGAATCACAGCAGGATACAACATGAAAGGAAATCAAGCAAAAGAAACATGGGAACCAACAATGGCCAGGAATGTCTCCAAATTAATTTCAAACATAAGCCTACAATTCCAAAAAGCTCAGAAAACTAGCAAGTAGAATAAGTATACACACACACACACACACACACACACACACACACCATCTAAAAGAACAGAAAAATCGAAGCTAAAGCACTACAGGAAGGAGATTGAGCATTACCTAAAGAAGAATAAAGGTAAGGTTTATGTCTTAGTCAGGGTTTCAAATTCCTGAACAAACATCATGAAGAAAAAGCAAGTTGGGAGGAAAGGGTTTATTCGGCTTACATTTCCATACTGCTGTTCATCACCAAAGGAAGTTAGGACTGGAACTCAAGCAGGTCAGAAAGCAGGAGCTGATGCAGAAGCCATGGAGGGATGTTACTTATTGGCTTGCTTCCCCTGGCTTGCTCAGCTTGCTTTGTCATAGAACCCAGGACTACCAGCCCAGGGATGACACCACCCATAATAGGTCCTCCCACCCTTCATCACTAATTGAGAAAAATGCCCCACAGCTGGGTCTCATGGAGGCATTTCCTCAAGGGAGGCTCCTTTCTCTGTGATAACTCCAGCTTGTGTCAAGTTGACACACAAAACCAGCCAGTACAGTTTACATATAACTTTTCAGAAACTATGCAAGACCTAGACTGAAACATTTCAACTATAAGGAAAAAAAATCTAGAATTCTGTGCCAAAGATATCCTTCGACAATGAAAGTCAATAAAGACTATCTCCACAAATATAAATTGAGAAAATAGGTTACCAACAGACCTGCCTTGCAAGACATGCTACAGAACACAGTACACTGGTGGGATAATGGTGAGCATAAACTACCTTCCAAGAAATGCAGCAAAATGTTCTAAGAACGTAACTAATATTCTAGCCTCAAAATTATCCAAAGAAATTATCCAAAGAAAGGATAATTACCGAAGAAGGAATTTTAATCAAGCAACATAACTGTTCTAACAAGAGATCACATCCAAAAATATGATCTGCCTGGAATGCAGACATGCCCTTAATATACACCTTTAATCCCTAACAAAGGTAAGTTTAGTTTATAGAGGGAAGCAGCTATATTTCAAAATGACATCTAATTGAAGAGCAGACAAGGTAATGAATCGGAGAAAGATTTGACAGAATGAATCAGAAGATAATCTTTCATTTCTTTGCCCCAATGATTCCATGTTAATATCACAATATAAACACAGTACAAATTTTAGAATTCTCACAGACCTTAAATACTTCAATACTTTCAAATCCCAAAGTCACACAGCTGTTCTTGCAGCAGACCCTGGGACCACTTCCCAGCACAAGGCTATGTAACTCTAGTCCACCACCTTCTTCCTGCCTTCTTGAGTACCAGCTACATATGTGGTGCCCATACAGGCAGGCAAAACACTCATGCATGTATTTAAAAAATTCAAATTACAATCTTAAAAACAAATCTCTTCATTGTGGGTTTCTGTAAATTCCAAAATAATTATATCCTTTCTTATTCTCTTGTAGGTTCCACTTAAAGCGAACATGAATCCAACATAACTCAAACACCAGGTCAATGCAGATAACAAAATTTTACTGTAATCAAATTGATACTGATCAATCAGGGCCACAAAACAGGCTTGGGAGCTGAATTAAGTGCTAAGCCTGAAGAGAAATTGCACAGGATATTTAAAGGATGAGACCACAAAGTGAGGGAGAGCAGGATGGGTTGTAGCATTGTCCAATCACATCTTGACATAAGGGGTTGAGCAAAGGAGTTTTCATCAATCAAATGAGAAGTAGATTCCTGGGCCTGGGACCATGAACTTAGTCTCACCCTGCCAACAAGATGGACAAGTTGTCCCTAAGCTATCTGGACTCACACATCTATTTCCTTAGAACAGAAGCTGTTCAGCTATTGGGAGGTCCCCAGTTCTCCTGGGGCCTGGGACTTTGAGTTTAGCTTCTCCCTATGAATTAAATACTGGTTTTGTTTGTTTGCTTGCTTGCCTGTTTTTGGCTTGTTCCCAATAATTCCAAGAGAAAAGAAAGAGACCAGGTCAAGCAACATCTAACAGTATAAAGCTGAGTGACAGACAAGTAGGATTCACTCAAGAGCCTCTGGACTCAAAGGACGTGCACTCTTCCACTTCTTGTGCCTCTGCTGTCCTCAGCACACAGCTTGTCTCACAGGTTCTGGCTAGCTCCACTCCACACTTGACACTGTCCTTGATGCTCATCTCCAATATGCTGGAGTCTCCACTGCTCCTCAGTTAAGGGCCTCTCTTGATTCTCTTTAGACGGATCCTGAATGACTGTGCCAAGCCTTAGCTTCTCTACCTAGCTACTTTAACCCTGGAGCTTCCACTACACCTGAGACTGCATCTTCATCACTAGCCTCTCCTTGCCTCTCTTCAGACAGATGCTGACCTTGCCATAGAGTGCTAAGCCTTAGCTACACCACAAGCCTTCCAGGCCTTCAGACCAATACCATGTGTGAGCCTTATACATTATCTGCCCAGTTTGCTGTCAATGTGATGTACAGCCTTGGATTTCTCTGGATCACAGCTACTGCATTCTGACCCCAAAAATTTGTCTCAATGAAGCATTAATCACAGCAGATTCTTCAGCCTCAAGTAACTTGCATCTACTGTCCCAGTAAAACAAAGGTTTTACTTCCACAGTTCTTAATTCAAAGTATCTTATGAACAGCTGTCAAGACTTTTCTTCCTTTAAAACTTAACAGGCATTCCCCCTCTGCAC
The DNA here is from genome assembly GCF_900095145.1 of Mus pahari. Classification (NCBI taxonomy): domain Eukaryota; kingdom Metazoa; phylum Chordata; class Mammalia; order Rodentia; family Muridae; genus Mus; species Mus pahari. The sequence continues at coordinate 55,851,571 of NC_034608.1, read as the reverse complement.
CTCTCTCAACATTCTACCTTCCAAGATCCCCGAACAGTTCATTAAGCTCACCATAATCCTTCCACAGTCCTCCCCAAAAAGATATACGGTTAGGTTCATCACAGCAGTACCCTATCCTACATTTCTGTTGTTGTTGTTGTTGTAAAAGCATGAGGCAGTTTAATGGCGGGCCCCCAGGCTGATACCTATCTCACACAGGAGACAGAGGAATCGACCCTGAAACCCAAAAGCTAGCTACCCTACATTTCTGATACGAGCTTCTGTTCTTTGGTTCTCCGTTACTGTGAATAACACTGGCCAAAAGCAACTTAGGGAGAAAAGGTTTATTATATTACATTTTGCAAGGTACAGTCCATCAAATGAGGGAAAATAAGGGAGGAATTCAAGGCAGGAACCTGGAAGCAGATTCTGAAGTAGAGACCACAGAGGAATGAATGCTCAGCTTGCTTTCCTATACAACCCAGGACAACTTATCCAAGGTGGCACCACACCCAATGTGGTGGGCCCCTCAACATCAATCACTAATCAAGAAACTGTCCCACAGCAATGCCACCAGACCAGTCTGATGGAGGCAACTCCTCAATGCAGATCCAGGCTACCCAGGTAACTCTACAGTTTGTGTCACCCTGACAAAAGCCAACCAGCACAAAGAAAACGCATATGGGTTATCTTCCCAACAGAAGCAAACAAAACCTACAAGAAAACATATAAAACTATAGGACAGTGCACATCAGAAAATAAAAGGCACTCATGTTGAAGAGATGGAAGCCTTCCTTCATTCAGAGAGACTGATTCAAGGCTGAGGAATGAAGGCCATACCCAAGAGAACTAAATCAAGGTAAAGAACTGCTGAGTTACAGAGAAACAGGAAAACTCTAGGTCCTGCATACTCAGCTAAGTGCTGATCAAATCCCACATCTGAAGATGTAACTGAGGCCAGAACGATCCAAAAGGACAGTGACCGGCAACTTCCTTTCTAGGAATGGAGACCTGTCAGTGCTACACTGCTCTGGGCCGTAAGGAATCCAGGACAGACTGCTTTCTAGGGTTCACTCTAATGATCCAAGTGGGACATAGACAATCAAGACTTCATCTAAATGGGTACCTTTCTGAAGCCCTTGAAAGACAAACTCCATATGTATCTACTGTCCTTCCTGTAACAATCTGCTTCAAAGAATTTGCCATATGAGTATATGGCATCTTACTAGATTCAAACAATGAATACTCAGTGCACAGACATATGTTTAAGAGAACAGTTACCTGAGTGAGACTCACAGACAAGAATAGCACCCGTTCCCACCAGCCACGTGAGAAAAGAGAATTTAGAAGCTCTGAGTACTCAGAAGAAAAGAATTATCCTCTCTCACATGGAATGTTCTTCTGGTCCTGCCTAGTAAATCTCATTCAGAGACTTTAAAAACATCAAAATACTTGGACCACAACAAGAATAAACCTCAGTGATACTTCTAAGAATTAAAAAACTATCCACCAGTCACCAAAGTAAAACCCACAACGTCTGAGACCTAATCAAGTACTTCTGAGCATAAAAATCCACAACACAGGTGTTAAATTTAGTGTAGAATGACAGTGAACTTCATTCTACATGCTCAACATGTCCTACACAAAAAATAATTAAAATTACCAATTTAAATTCTAAAGACATATGCTACAATATCTGAGATGAAAATATACCTGGTAAAATACTGTGACTGCACACACCTTATTTTAATAAAGGTAAGCTGTAAAAACAAGATAGAGAAAACTGTAGAGAATTAATGCAGAATAATTCAATTTTGAATGACATAATGTATATTTGCAATTATAAGTAACTGTAATATACAAGGTGGTAAGAACTGTGTCTTAGTTAAGGGTCCTACTACTACTCTGATAAAACACCATGGCCATAAGCAATTTGGAATAGACAGGCTTTGTTTCACTTACACATCCACATCTCAATCTTTTAAGGAAGTCTGGACAGAAACTCAAGCAGAACAGAAACCCAGGAGCAGGAACTGATTAAGAGGCCATGGAGGGGTGCTGCTTACTGGCTTGCTCTCCAGGCTTGCTCAGCCTGATTTCTTATAGCACCGGGGATCACCAGCCCAGGGATGGTCCCATCCACACTGAACCAGGTCCTCCCACATCAATCACCAATCAAGAAAATGTCCTACTGACTTGCCAACAGGCAAACTCTATGGAGGCATCCTATTGATTAAGATTCCTTCTTCTGAGATGACTCTAGCTTGTGTCAAGTTGACATAAAAACTAGCCAACAAAAAAGGCTACCTAAAACCCTTCATAGCACACTATCAATTGTAAACACCAAAATTAGTGACAAAAATGATAGCATCAATCGTGGTGATGATAATCAGATACACCAAGTATTAAGTCTCTATATAAATTGTCTGACAGCACATGAAAGAGTTTATAAGTAGTACAGTCACAAATATGATCACACATACATGAATGCATGTTATGCTATGGCAATTCATTGGCTAAACCAATGCTGGCAGATGATGAGAATTTATAGTTAGAAGGCAATGCCCACACTTTCCCAGTCCTCTGTCACGCATGCCACCTTACCATCCATCTTGCCTCATGTTCTACCATGGAACTAGCTTTTTCTTCCACCTTTTCTAAAAGCAGTTCTAGTTATAGAATTTGGATACTGTATTGGCTGAATCATTAAGTTACTTTCTTAACAGTGACTATGTTAAGTTCTTTAAGTTTGTTTACTCATGTTTTCAGATAATAATGAAGAGAAGTGTCCTATAAAACAGCCCATAAAGAGAAAAATATTGAAATATATTTTGATCCTATTTTAAGGTATAAATCTTTTAAAATTATATTAGTATCCCTTTTAAATTCTATCTTCAGTTTTGAACATTTCAATTTTACATATATTGTCCCAATCTAAGGTTATAAGCTATAAAGCATTGAATTCTATGTAGAATTTTAATAGGAATTAATTAGTATAGGTTATAGCAACACTAGCTTACACATCTTCCCCACAAGTTATGAATACCAATGTAGAGAAGCACACTGGTTTAATTAGTTTTCCTTTTAATTTTTAATTACCCACTATTAATCTAACATTAAGGCTTTCTTTGCACTCCACACTTACTTCCTAAACTTCATGCTTAGTTTTCTAATTCATCAATTACCAAATCAATCCACAGCCTAACCTTCCTCCATCTGAGAGGGCTGTACTGTGCATATGGACATCTGGGTATCCTGACCAAGTCCAGACTGCAGCAAAGCTCTTGAAAGGCAGCGTGAGACACCGCAGCCCTGCGGGCCCCGGGGAGGCTGGTGGTGCCAACAATGAAGCAGCCTCCACTAAAGGAGTACAAGCACTAGCAGCCTCAGGACCCTACCTGTGAAAGAAACAGGTTGACTGTCGAGGTAAAATAGTACAAGAGGTTTTAATTTGAAAATAATGACATCAAGGGGTCATATATTTGAAAATTTCAAATAGTTAACAAATTGGAAACATGTTATAGTGATGCAAGACATTAGTATGTAGTTATAGTATGTGATATATGTAAATATATGCCATCATTGCTTATGCCATGTTTACTAATGCAGTTCAGGTTGACAACCCTTAAGTGTCAGCTTGCTCTTGAAGGACAGCATGCAGTCACTACACTCCAAGCCTTCAACAGTCACAGAGAAAAGTTCTTTTCAGAAAATTCATAGGGCGCAGATGCAAACAGAAGATTCCTTAACAAAGGCTGTTCCAAAAGCATGCAAGCACACTGGTGTCAGAAGAGTATAAAAGGATTTATGAGTCATTTTCTTTAACATTTACCAGACAGAAACAGGAACAAAACAGAAGGTAACAATGACACATTCTGGAATGCTACTATATTGAAAAAGATTTTTGTAAAGCATGGATGTCAGAGGCAAAGGTGCAGAAGATCCAGACAGATGCACAAACAGCAGCTTCATCAGCTTCGGTTCTGCATGGCTAGAAGTAAACCATATGTCACAAGCTGAGCATCTCCATCCCAACACCTGAGATACAAAACGCTCCAAAATCTAAATTCATTTGCATTTTAAGGGGATAGCAGATGAAAAACTCCATACTTATTTACATATGACAGATGGTGTTTGACTTTTTCCTGGAGAAACATATAGAAACTACCATTTACACCCGACAGGATACTGACAAACCAAAGAAGCATGCCATGCAAGTCCAACTCAGTGAACCCATCAATACCCTGGGGCTACTTCCAGGAGCATGGATGCTTGGCAACTGCATCACCCAGCACAGGGTTATGATTTACACTAGGATCTCCTTCACGGTTGACCTCCACCTCCTGTGTACTCTATCTAGCACATGCATAAACTCCATGCAGCTGTGGCAGGATTATATGGGGCTAGGGTAGACAGTGAGGGAGGGATCTGATGATCTTCCTGCTCACTCTTCTAGGAGTGAATGTTACTTTATAGGTACAATCCTGTAAGGATCTCCTATAGATAATCATAGCAACTGAGTTGTCAACGCAGCAATGGTCCAGTCACCCACAAAAGTCCGCATTTCATGTCACTACATACAATTAAAACAAACAAGAAAACATACACACACACACACACAAAAACACCTCAAATTAAAAAATGTAAAATTATCTTTAGATTATGTATATAAAAATACCTAACACATAAACAAAGCATCCAGATGGGTCTATGTAAGGAAGTGAAGGGAACTGCCTTTTAACATGAGAAGTGCAATTCCCCAACCAGCTGTTCCCAAACTATCATAGACCTGTTCTTTATTTAACTGAACACTACAAAACCAGGTCAGTAGAACTGAAACTTTTTCATTCTAACAATCCAATAAAGCTGGTCTAATTGAGAACAGTCAGAGAGATCTACCTCTCCCTGCTGAAATGGAAAGTGTAAGCATTGTTAAACTAAACCAGTGTGATTCCTAAGTACACGCTTAAGTATTTCTCCTTATACCCACACAGGTACAGGCCTCAACCTTCATCAAGAAAACTCAGCATTTCATTCGAAATGCTGCGTACCACAGAACTTACCTCATATTCTAGAAATACATATTCTGGGTGCAAGTGAGAAACAGTCCACTTAACTGATGTCTAGCCATCAGATTACTGGGGCTTTGGTCTAGTTGCACTCTGCTATCACATTAAGGGCTGACTGAAATGACAACATCCCCCCAAAAGATCCCGTGTTTGAAACCTGGCCCCTGATGGTAGAATTACTTACAGGGGCTATGCAACCTCTGTAACACAGGGTGAGAGGGGAAATGGTGAGAAACTAGGGGCAGGTACTTGAAGAGCTCAACTGTCTCCACCTTCCTGAACTGAGCACAATGTGTGGAGCGCCACTGCATGCTCCCAAGGCCTGAAGTCACTCCAGAGCAGTTACATCATCCTGTTCCCACACAGAGGACACAAATCCCCAGAAACCACAAACTTTCTCTGATTCGGTCACATACTTTGTCACAGCAACAAGTCCCGGATTCGACCACTCTCATGTTCCTTACTTTACTGGCTCTTCCTGATGTTTTTCTGCACCATCTCTATTCCACCAAACCCCACAAGTTCCTCCTTCAAGCTACATCTCCTCCAGCTGTCACCACGTAGTCTGCCAGGATAATTATTGAAGCACTGTCAATAGTAACTTCCACTCACTAGCCTTATTCAATTAATCCTAACAGGCTGGAGCTGACCTTTTACTGAGCAGATTTCTGGACAGTTTTCTGATCTGCATTCTACCTGGAAACATTTAGCCTCTCCTTAAAAGGTAACTCTGATCATCAGTCTCCAAGTTCTCCAATTTCCCTTCCCTTCTCGGCCTTCTTTGACAGGTTTTCCTGAGAACTCTGTTTTGCCCAGCTCTCTGTTCTGTATGAATTCCTCAGCCACTGTTGTGTGCTTTCATGGATTTAGCTACTGACTTAGGTAATTATGACACCTATTCCAATCTCAACTCTGTAATCTTGCAACTTTTGTGGCCCCTAATACAGCTAAGGAGCAGTGTCCTGATGTCAGGGGCTTCACTGGTTGTGTAACCAACAATTTTACTCCACCTTCTTCTCTCCATTGTTATAAACAAACAGAGTTTCATGATCCTGTCCAAATTAGTACAATCATCCTCATTTCTCAGTCTTATTTTGGTGTACATCAAGCCCAAAATATCTTTCTAATTATTGTAACAATTATGTTTTATAAGCATATACCTAGCATTTCATATACCTATCTGTATATTATCTTTTGAAATTTTTGTAAATAGAAATCTAGCATTTTGTGTGCCGGACTGTGCCGGTCTGCACAGTCTTTTGAAATCATTACTTATCCTCCAACATAAATTCCACATATTATAAACTAGTGTTTTGTAGTTTTTAAAATACATTTAACTTATATGTCTCCAGCCTCACTCCATGTTAATCTCAACAGAAGGCTGAACTTCTATTTGAAATCCTCTAAGTTCATCTTAATTGAACACGGTAATTCCTGGTGTACTGGCTAGCTTTGTGTCAACTTGACACAGCTGGAGTTATCACAGAGAAAGGAGCTTTAGTTGGGGAAGTGCCTCCATGAGATCCAGCTGTGGGGCATTTTCTCAATTAGTGATCAAGGGTGGGGAGACCCCTTGTGGGTGGGACCATCTCTGGGCTGGTAGTCTTGGATTCTATAAGAAAGCAGGTTGAGCAAGCCAGGGGAGGCAAGCCAGTCAAGAACATCCCTCCATGGCCTCTGCATCAGCTCCTTCTTTCTGACCTGCTTGAGTTCCAGTCCTGTATCCTTTGGTGATCAACAGCAGTATGGAAGTGTAAGCTAAATAAACCCTTTCCTCCCCAACTTGCTTCTTGGTCATGATGTTTGTGCAGGAATAGAAACCCTGACTAAGACACCTGGTGGGGCCCATTCCTGCATGGCATTCTTCAGACTTTTCTCATTAACCAGCGTCACTATGAACACACACATTCCCAGTCCAGCCCCAAGACTCCTAATAGATCAGTTTTTATGGCCTTTTTTCTGTTTTAAAATTCTACTGAGTGAGGACAATTTCATAACTACAAACCTATATATGTGATTTCTTATCTATTTACTTAAACAAAATAATATTTTTATGACATTCACAACTGAAAATACTAAAGGAATATTGGAAAGTGTGAATGCCGGTGAAGCATCTAAGCACTGTAAATTGCCACAGAGTAATAAAGCTATTAAACTTTTATGCCACCGCTTGCTGTGGTACAAGTTACTGTTTACGATATTTGCTTCAAAAACATCCACCCTGACATGGACAAGGCAGATTAATTACACCATTGGTCAAGGGACTTTGCATGTATCCTACTGAGGTAATAGGCCCATTCCCAAGGTCCCCTTAAAACCTCTACCTCCAGTTAAGTCCAATCTCATGTTAAATAAAAGTTTTCCTGGCTGTGGACATGGAGAGACATATACTTCATGTAATGGTTTTCCAAGAGCTGCCCAAGGTGGGGAGGGGAGAGCTCATTGGTTAATAATTAATTATTGCTCCCCTCCACAAAACAATATAATTGGCATAGTAATTAAAGCAATTTAATTAAAACCTCCAGACAATGTGGTATGTGGGATAAGTTTACAGTGGGTCACAAAGGTGAACACTTCTAATAACTTCCAAAATGCTTCTAATAAGATGGTAGAAACCTGGCAAAAGAAGTTTTATCCTTGCAGCTAATAAAAAGGAAAGAGAAAACCAACACCAGCCAGGAAGCTGTCCTCTGACCACAATGTAAATGTCATGGCATGTATGTCCATACATCATGCACACACACAGTAAGGAAGACAGCATGCTCTTATACAAGGAAGCCAATTCCATTCCAAAACAGTAACATTAGAAAGGCTTTCTTTTTTTTTAAGTTAATTTTATTTTAATTTATTTTTTACACTTCATATTTCATCCCTGCCCACACCCATCCACCTTCTGAATATTCCACATCCTACACCTCCTCCCCACCCCATCTCCACGTGGACGTTCCCACCTTCCACCCCACCTGACCTCTAAACTCCCTGGGGCCTCCAGTCTCTTGAGGGTTAGGTGCATCATCTCTAATTGAACACAGACCCCACAGTCCTCTGCTGTATGTGTGTTGGGGGGGGGCCTCATATCAGCTGATGTATGCTGTCTGTTTGGTGGTCCAGTGTTTGAGAGATCTCAGGGGTCCAGATTAATTGAGACTGCTGGTCCTCCTGCAAGATTGCCCTTCTCCTCAGCTTCTTTCAGCCTTCCCTAATTCAACAACAGGGGTCAGCAGCTTCTATCCATTGGTTGGGTGCAAACATCTACATCTGACACTAGAAAGGCTTTCTTAAACAAAACAATTTACTAAGCTTAGGCTATTTTAGTGTTTGTTTGCTGTTATTGTCCTACTGTGCTATATACAAAGTCTTTATGAATTATACATGGTATATTTTTAAATATTCAGAGAACCACCATGGACACCTTTCCTATCCTAAATGGAACTTCCTAAATGAACTTGCAATATTCTCCATGTAAGGTGGCTTTCAGTGTTAGCATCACTCTCGGCCTCCTCTAGCTTTTAGATCCAAAGTGATAGCTATTTGCCTTGTTACTTATAAAGTTAAGAAGACAATCCAAAATGACAATGCATACTGTAACACTGTAACTATGTATTAAATGCCCCATGCCCTGCTTTACCAGCAATCCCAGCACAACCTCATGTCTGCTGAGCACTTTCAACAGTGATGACACAGCAGTGCTGGTGCAACAGACAGTGTATGTAAGTGGAGCTTACAGCAACCTGAACTCATATAAATGCTGGTTTCAAGTAAACAAATACACAGCTGTATTAACCACACACTCAAGTCCTTCCACCTTAAGACATGGCACAGTACTTTAGCAGTGAAATCGATATTCATCATAGCTTAGGAACCACTGAATTCATGGAGTAACATCAGAGAAAGCAAACAAGGTCAGATTCACTGCCAACTGACACCTGTAACTTTTAAGCCCTTAAGACACTCCTGCCTTAATTTCCTCATCTGCAGCATACAGCCTCAGAAGCCACGATTTCCACGTTTCCAGAAAGAGATTTTTTTTCAGACCATCTTGTCCAGCAAAATACACTTTAGCAAAATGGAACAGATTGCTATCAACTAATGGACTCAGGATGCAGTCTCTCAGAGCCAAGCAAGCCAGAGCTCTGCACACATCTTCCCCAAGCCTTGTTATCTCACTTGAACACCAAACCTTTCTTTACAAAACCTAGATGGAAGCGTTGGTGATAAAATCAAATAACATGGGATTAGAAACATTTACATTTAGAAATGGGGTCAGTCTCAAAATCTGAAATATGTTCTCTTAGCTTCGATGTCATTTAATACATATTTTAACATATAGAACATCTATTTATGATTCACTTTTACAAGGCTTCCTTCAATTGAAATTTTATTTCTATCTTGGACAGTAATGATAACTTTTAAAAGGACAAACATAAAATGTCTACCAATAATGATATGAACTGTGTACTTACAAAGAAGCATTCCTCCTTATCCACTGGGTTTAAGTTTGAAGATGTCAGCCAGCAGTCTAAAACCAAAAACAGTACTGACCTCTACATACACTACCTACTTTCCTATATATTCACACTGATGATAAGTTTAGTTTATAAATTAGGTAAAGTAAGTTGTCAGTAACTACTAAAATCAGAACTATAGGATACTGATACTATAATAAAAGTTATGTAAATGTTACCTCCTTATTTCTCCCTTTCTCCCTGTTCCCTACTCTGGCTCAATCTATCTGTGTCTGTTCTCTGTGATCTGACAATCTCAACAGCTAGCAAATGACTGACGAGTAAAAGGTATATACAATATATACAGGGTGGATATACATACAAATATACCATGAAGATACACACATACACACACACACAGTGTGATATACATATGTATACATAGTGGATATACATATGTAGTGTGGATATACATAAACAGTGCAGATATATACATACAGTGCAGTTATACACATGCAGTGCAGATATATACACATACATATAGTGTAGATATAGTGGATATACATATATGGTGCAGATATACATATACAATGAGTATATACATATATACAGCATGGATATAGTATATATACATATACAGTGCAGGCATACATATACAGTGTGGAAATACAGGACAAAAGTAAAATCATGAGAAAGAAACAGGACGATGAGAGATGCTACTCAGAATATAAAACTATGAGTTACTTATTGCTAAATATCCCACTTAATACATCTGAACTGTGTGGCTGAACATAAGTAACTAAATCATAATGAAAGCAAGAGAGGACCACACTGCACATCTCAGGAAGTCTTTTTGAAATAAAACACTACCATTCACCTACAGTAAATATACACCTATAACATATATATACATGTATATATTACATATCTAAATTATTTAATGTTTAAACTAGTTTTATGAAAAGATTCCATTTGACTTGGAAGTTTGAATAATCATCACAAAGTAAAATGAAATAATTCGAATTGATAAATACTTTAATAACACTGGTCACTTATAAATGTTAACATTACACTTACACACACACATACATACACACATACACACACACACACACACACACACACACACGTTAAATAGCAAACAATGTAGTATTTAAAATCTCTCAGTGGGTACACTGGATGCTTTGCTTCATTGTTGTTTTGTTCTGCGATACTATAAACAACCTAAACATCTCCCCCCAATCCTCTTGATTAAAAAAAAATTAAAATTAAAATTTGGGACAGGGTCTCAAGTTGGACAAGGTGGTTCAGAAATCACTCTAGCCCAAGTTGCTGATCCTCTGCCTCATCCTCCACAGTAACTGGGAATACTAATCCATTTAACAGACCTAGCCTGCTCTTTAAAAGTAATCTCAGAACTAAAATTTCCTAAATATAAATCCAAGAAACATCTCAAGAAAAAAGAAAAAAGTCCTCCACAAGAAGTAACCTTCCCCAAGTTAAACTCCCTTTTTTTGAAAATAACCTGAACATGAAATTACTGAGATAGTTAATTTAACAGGAGTCATCGCACATAACTGAGAGGTTAAGCATATCTGAACTGTGTGGCTGAACATGAGTAACTAAACAATAATGAAAGCAAGAAAGGACCACACAGCATATCTCAGGGAGTCTTTTTGAAATAAAACACTTACCATTCAGGTTTCTCTGGTTTTCTGTTTTCCACATAACTTACACCCAGATAACTCCTGGGGACACAAAGTGACTTACACCCAGATAACTCCTGTGGGCCCAAAGTGCTACAGCTCCCATAACATAATGCTTGAGGGGTTGAGAGACTGCATGATGGTTCTGAGCATCTTGCTGAACCAGGAGACCCTACGTTCAGATTCCAGCAGCACACAAGGAACAAATGGGCACCAAGTCATGGGCAGCAGGAATCCCAGCACTGGAGAGGGCAAAGGCAGAGGACTGCTGGTGTCTGCTGTGTGCCACAGAAGCAGAAAAATTGAGAGCTCCAGCTTCAGGGAAAAACCTCCCGTGTAAGGGATTCACGTGTCCTCACCTGATCTCTGCACATACACTAAACACACACACACACACACACACACACACACACACACACACTCACACACACTCACACACTCA
>NC_034608.1:55819749-55839695 GCF_900095145.1 Mus pahari | reverse complement strand
CACACACACACACACACACACACTCAAAATAAATAGTACTTTAATACCTGACTGATTCACTTCTCTGAAACAGTACAAATTAAAATATGCAAGAGCAACAGACAAATTAACTGAACGGAGAGCCTGCCCTCCCTCACTGAAACAATGATAGGCCAAAATTCCAGTTACCAAAACTACAGGTATAAACAAAGAAAAGAAAAGTCTGGAATGACTTTGAGGAATAAAGTACCACCAAGAAAAGGCACAGACATACCTAAAATTGCCTAAGGAAAGGTGACACTGTGACAAGTCCCTTCTCAATTCTCTACCTTCTCTGGTGATCATAACTGTCTCTTCCCTCCCCTGTTAGGAATTGTCAAGATGGCATGCTGTGGGGAAGTGATACCCCATGCCCTTTCTGCATGTCTCTCACTGCTTTATTTTGAAACGTCTTTAAATAATATTTACATAAAACCTTCCGAAGCAGCTTCCCTGAGTCAGAGCAGACACTTTCCCTTCCAGAGGGATGGAGCCTTGGCTCCTGCAGAGCAGGACTAAAGAGCTTTAAAAGAGGCTCACTGAGAAGTCAATCTAAACTCAGGATCTCTAGGCTGTGACACAGAACTACTGAGGAAGCCTGTGCTCAGGCTCACCTGTGAGCTATGTCCCCAGTAATACACTACCTTAACCATCTAGGCTCACTGCCTCCCTCACAGCAGAATCTATGCACACACCACAAGTCAGCCTAAGGGTTCCTCCACACTCCTTCAACAGAGCTGCTTAACTGTGGCACGCACTCAGTACTAAAGCTGGCCATCTCTCTACCAGAAGGCAGTGTTGCTGACAGAATAATCCTAAACCCCTTTGGGGTAAACAGACAGCATGCCAAGAAAATATACTATAAAATCCTAAAGCAACATAATCAACAGAGGAACAAAAATAAATATATAAATAAAACACATTTTCTAAAATAGCAGAATGAACAGAAAGCAAAGCCTGCAAAAGCTTTGATCTAAATAAAACATAAGATCGCCAAGATGTTTAGAACAGTCATCTGGCTGCATACTGTACCTCCAGATCCCCAGAGAGTCACCCACACAGTCACTGCCCCTCTCCAGTCTAAGAAGCAGAAGGAAAGTATGGTTAATTAGGAGCAGCTTTGATGTCCAGTCTGGACTTTAATAATTGCACAGTTCCTAGAGTCCTAATTTAGGGCAAATCACCCTAATCTACAGAACACGTCAACTTACTTAGCTCTTCCACAAAACTAACTCACACTAAGGTAAATGGTGAGAGAACACAGAATATCCAGAGCATGGCATAGAATAGGAACTATGTTGAGCATAGTAACAATAATTAAATTATCATATGCTTTAATACAGTTGCATGCTTTAAAATCATTCCAGTGATGGTTAATCTTGACTGTTAATTTGGTAAAATTTTAGAATCACTATGGAAGCAAACTTCTGGGCATACCCGTAAATAACTGCCTAGATTAGATTAATTGGGATGAGAAGACTCGCCCTAACTCTTGAGTGGTACCATCCCGTGGGATGGATTCTGATTGAATGAAAAGAAAACAGGTGAGTATACAGAGTGACCACTCTCTGCTTCCTGAGTGTAGAGACACAGGAACAGCCTCCTCCTGCTCCTCCCATACTCTCCATGATAGCGCATTGGATTCCTCAAACTGTAAGCTAAGTTTTTCTCTTTCACTTTTTGGCAGCAACAAAACTTGTAACATATACAATTTACAAATTAATGAAGGCAGGCAGACATAAACTCCTGTTTGGATTTATGTTGCTTTATATGCTATAAATATAGCCACAGCATATTCAAAACAAAAGATGCATTCTTTTGTTTTCTATCAAGCCTCATCAGGAAGATCAGTCATCATTCAATTAGTTATGTACACAGAGACACACACTAATTTATTATATAATTTATTATATACCACTGTTTTAACGCTAAAAAGGCACCATGTATGCTAAGGTGTTCTACAGCACTGCAGAGAGGAAGTAGGGTGCACTAGGGCAGGCTCACCACCCTGCGAGAGTCACCAGTGCGAATGATGAGCAAAGCAGACGCAGTGACGATGCTGGCAATGCTTCTCACACTGGGACTCCCTGAACAGTTCTTTCTAACCCACAATCCAAAAATTCACCTTTCACCACCCATGCTCTGTGCTGCCTGAGCACCACACCAGGCACATCAGTGACATGGCACTAAACACAACAGCATCCTACAAACCTATAAACCAACACCAACTGTGCAACAAAAAACATGCAGATACTGTATATTCATTTCAAAACCCCACCCTACATCTAACTTCAGTCACCAGATGCCCCAGTTACCCCAAGAATAGCCTCACCTTACTTCTGTTTTCTCAACACAATTATTAATCGTATCCTCTCTTTCACTCTTAAGTGTGTGGTTTGCACAATAAATTATAAAGTCATCTTCCTTCTATGCGGCTGGCTCCTTCTGGCCATAAGCTATTAACTTTGCCCTCATCCAGATGTCAGGACAATTATATAGATATTCTGAGATGAGTTAAATAAACTTTATGTATATGTATCATGTGGCTTCATTATCACTATGCGATAATTTGTTATCTCAAATTTATATGAGGAATTTTTTTCATATTCTCACTTTAATTGGTCTATAGTAACAGGATATTTAATTGGTCTATAGTAACAGGATTTCTTTTCTATGAAAATAAATTACCCATATTTTCCAGCGGGGGCTAAGGAAACCGATACAAATAAAAGCAGAAGAGTACAACAGATGAGTGACTACAGAATTACGCGGTTTACCTACCTTACGGTACTTGCTAACACAATACACAATACACAATACAGAGGCATCTCAGAGACACTTCCACAGTTGCAGAATGGCAAACAATCTGTTTCCCATATTCCTAATCCACTAATACTAATTTTAAACCATATCAGCCACCTTGGGAGGCTGAAGAATATAATCCCAGCATTCAGGAGACAGATGTAGATGACTGGCACAAACTTAAGCTGCACACTGAGCTCCAGGTCAGCGAGGGCTACAATGTGAGACTACATCAAAAACAAAGGCCATTAACTACCATTAACTTTTTTTTTTTTTTTTTTTTTTGGTTTTTTCCAGACAGGGTTTCTCTGTATAGACCTAGCTGTCCTGGAACTCACTCTGTAGACCAGGCTGACCTCAAACTGAGAAATCCGCCTGCCTCTGCCTCCCAAGTGCTGGGATTAAAGGCATGCCCTACCACTGCCTGGCTCATTAAACCTTTAAAATGTCTCTAACTGTGGTCATTCAATATGCAAGTCATTACCCAATAAGACATTTGCCGGAATTATCTGGTCTAAAGCAGGTCTGTGAAGCAGCATTTATTAAAGCTACATCTTCCTGCATAACTACAGAAAATAGACCAAGTGTTTAACTAGAAAGCCAAGAGGCTAGAACCTGAACATGAGGCTATGTGCTGGCTATCAGGTCTATCAACCTGAAATGAGCTAGAGTCATCTGAGAGGAAGAAACCTCATTGAAAAACTTACAAGCCAGTCTGGGCAAGCTAGTAGGGCATTTTCTTGATTAGTGGTCTGTGTGGGAGGGCCAGGCCACTGTGGGCGGTGTCATCCCTTGTGCTCTTGAATTCTATAAGAAAGCAGGCTGAGCAAGCACCCCTCAGTGTTCTGTGCATCAGCATCTCAGTCCTGGTTCCTGCCTGCTGAGGTCTGTTCTGACTTTCTGCAATGATGGACTAGGATATGGAAGTGCCAGCAAAACAAACCCTTCCCTCCCTAATTAGTGTCTCATCACAATAGTAACCTAACTGAGACAAGAGGGAAATAAAGATCACATCAGAATTCAAACATGTTCGACTATACTACTACACTTTTCTATAGTAAAAATGGCTACAATCAGGAGATTAGCAGTACTAGGGACAAAAGGAATCCTTCTAAATTATCAATGGAAAGGGTGTATCAGCACACACATTACAGAGAAACAGTGTCAAGCTTCCTCGATAAACTAAAAATAGAAAAGAAAACCTAAGGCTATTGTCACTTCCACAAGAAAGGAGTCACTATGTCATAAAATTGCACACACAGAATTATCTGCACTAGAACAAATGGAAAGGACCTGAGTATCTCATATACCACCTACTGTATAAAGAAAAGGTGGCATATCTATTATAATATGTTTTTCAACTTTAAAAATAATGAAACACAAACAGAAAGCCAGGTCCTGTAAGTAGCAAGGTGACTTTGCAGAAGTGCAGAGAACAGGAGGGAGGGTGGGCTGTGGAAAGCAGATAAGAGCGAGCATGGGGAAAGCGGATCAGTAGGTGCTAACTCTAGCTAGTAAGATGTTCTGGTGTGCTGTCATACAGGAGAATGACTACAGATAACAGTAATATGCCCATCATACGTTAATAACGTGAGCCTGCTAAATCTATCACAAACACTATTAAACATCACTCGGAGCCTCTATAATGTATACAATGTCTAAAAATGAAAAGGGTAGACACACTTAAAAGGGCAGTCCCTTAAAGCATCAGCTATGAACAGAAGAGCAGAAGCATAGACATAACAATGAATATTAAGTAGAAAAGGGGTGGAGAGACCTTAATGCACAATAACTGAGGAGCGGAGTTTAGACACATAAACCCTGATGTCAGGAGCTCTGATTGCTAGTCACACTCTGTTATTTAGTCTAAAATGTGATATTCCCACTCTACGATTACAGATATTATGATTTCCACTTTCTCTAACATCAAAGTATATGACTCATATGGCTGGCAATGTGAAGCTACACTAAATTATAGTGCCATTAGTAAAGTATTAACTTTAATTTAGCCATTCTTCCTGCCCCTGAGGATTCCAAGAGAGAAAATATACAGGAAATAATACCAAGACATAACTTAATAGCTCCAATTTTATGAATATGAAAAAAGGCCACTTATTCTCTTGGAGACTCCAACTTTTAACAAAAGGTGGGCCATTCAACATACGCTCCTCTAGGCCATGAATGTGTAACAGTGGTTACAGTCAAGGGTCTGGGAAATCTCACCAGAGTAGGCCCAGAAATGCCAACACTAAGAGCTGTCTAGTGCTGAGTAAGTTCTTAGAGCTTCCTATGACCTATACCGCTCACAGGCTGAAGGGTCTCAGCATCCTGGATGGGCCTTTACGAGAGCTACACCACCATGGAGTTCCATCTGGTGTTATTAGTAGATGTCTCTAGCTGCTCACTGCTGACAAACACCAACATACAAAACTGGCAGGCAACCACCAGAAGAACGTTCCCTCACCGACCCAGTATTGCTACATCCAAAGAGCAAATGACGGACGGGCAGGATGAAAACAGACTCACTCACTGCTGTGACAAGGAATCACCCACCATCACATCACATCTGCAACAAGGGCAAGCTGCTTGGAGCTATTCAAGATAAGGCCTGTTGCTTTCAATCAGCCTTCAACAAGCTATCCAATAACAGCTAGAGTAAATCACACAGCAAGTTACACGTGGGTGGGCTGCTGCATGCTAATTCCTAGGAAGTTTTGAAGGTTGTACTATAGCTATAGGAGTTTTCCTCCACATCAGTTCTTAGCTTAAAATATACTACTTACCAACATTTGGTAAAATATTAAAGTCTCACACAGAAGTTCCATGTCAATTCTCTTAACAACTTAATAACATAGACCACATATTTTTAAAAACGGAAATGCTTCAGCTAAGACCAGCAAAAATTTGATCATCTCTCAAAAAATGTCTGTAAGCTACTCAGGCTTCCATGCCGCATGTTTGTTCTCACCTACATATTACAGCCTATGTGATGAGGCACAGTTTTGAGCAGGTGGGATAAATTATTGTCACCTTCTGATGTGTGTGAAACTAACTTCTCTGGAAATCACTTTAAAGCACCTTTTTGACATAATTGGAAGAGGTTGTTAAGAGTTAAAAACAATTCTAAATGAAGGTGATTAACTGATAAATGGTAATGATGTCAAAAAACAAGAAACTTCTTTTTTAAAAAGCCAAGCAGAAAAATGTACTAGCTATGCAAATGAATATTAATATGAACCCAAAATTTCCCACAACGTACTACCACCTAGTATGAAAAGGGTTCAACTGTTTCTGTAGCTCCAATCACATAATTAAAACATAATTAAAAGAAGCAACTATAAAAATCTTCAATCTTCTTTAATCCTCAGTTACTTCACTCGAGTATATTCTTAAACCGAAAATATATCAAAACTCACTTTAATGAAGTAAATGTCAATTTATGAAGAAATGTGTATAAACACATGCATGGTACACACAGGTGAACACACGCACACGACAATCTATGGACTCTAACTCTTCTGTGATGGAAAAGCCCTTCTCAGGAACTTCCACCACCTAAGATTTTAAGGTTTCAGTGTTTTACGATATGATAATTCATTACAGTGGCCATACAATATGTTGTTGTAGTTTATTTAAAAACAATTAAGTTCCATGTCAGAACTCTATGATATTAATGTTCCTTTATTCAGGTATTACATAGTAGTGGCTGGTAGTTATTGATCATTTGCTAGACTGTATTAAGCCCTGTTATGGACACTATATACAGTCTTAATGTCAACATCCTAAGATGTAGGTTCTTAGTGTCTGGTCCTGAAAATAAGCACAAACCTTCAAGGGTAAGTATCTGCCAGGTGTCGACTCAGAGATCCCCTGTTGTCAAAACTGGACCATATATGACTCAAAAATCCATAATGGTGATAGTTGCTGCCATATCACTTTCCCAGTTTAGCTTTAGATGTTAACATGGTTTCTGCCTTAGATAGGAAGCATGTTCATGCCAAAGCTGCTACTCTGATTCAGATGTCACTAACATCTATTTTAAATTATGTTCCAACTGCTATGCTTTCTGATTCAGTGTTATAGAATCTTATACTGGCAATGAAGTTCTTAAGTCAGAGGGGAAAAAAAAACAGCATCTACTAGAGATAAGGTTTCTAAAATGGTACCAGTTTTCATAATTTCCAAAACAGTATTTTTTCCTTCCAGAATTAAAAGAGAATACCATTACCTAACTTTAAGAATGTAATTTCCTCTCCATTTTCTTTACATACACTATGTGTGCTCTGTAATATCATCACTTATTAGTATTTGGTTCTCTTTTTTTAATGACAAATGTAATTTTGGAAGTCATCCCTTTTCAATCTCAAATCATGTTTCCCCCAATCTTTATGTGTGTGTGTGTGTGTGTGTGTGTGCGCGCGTGCGCGCAAACATGTTCATGCGTGGGTGTGCATGTGCCAAAGCCTATGCCTTGAGATCAAAGGACAGTTAGTTGTATCAGTTGGTATTCTCCACCATGACAGTTCTGGAAATGGAATTTAAACCATCAGCTCTGACAGCAAACGCCTCCACCTGCTGGACCGTCTCAATGGCTCCTAATCTTTTCCTTTTACAAAACATCTTGTCTAATCAATGTTTTAAGGATTTTAAGGAAAGCAGGTATGTACTTTAGGTGTAATTGTTAAATTATACCAAGTTTCCCAACATTTTACATATTGAAATAGTCTCATGATTGGAGGTGCTAAGAATCAATGAACCTGTAAACTTCCTAATATTTTTCCCTACAACTTATAATGTGGCTCTGGTGACATTGCTGGGTGCAGAAAACGTCACAAATACCATGGAGGTCATCTCCGGTTACCACTGTCCTCTGCTTTGTGTATCACAGACCCCCCCCCAAAAAAAAAAATAAAAATAAACACAACTACTACAAATCTACTACCTTTCTCATGAACTGAATTTAAGACTCTGAAAATACGTGCAAGACACAAAGTGCTGGAAAAACCTATCCAGTTTGTGTTAACCTATCAAGTTAGCAGTAGGGCTTCTCCAATCTCTTACAAAATACCAAGAATTCTGTACAAAAAAAGGGGAGGAGGAGAGGGGGAGGAAGAGGAGGAGGAAGAGGAGGAAGAGAATCTCAAGGTGGGGGAGGGGGCCAGGAAAGGCAATTCTTAATACTGAGGTGCTTTCAATCAAAGCTGATGAGAGAGCACTGAAGAAGGCTCAGCTGTTAGAGCACTAGCTTCTCTTCCAGAAGGCCTGGCTTCAATTCCCAGCACCCACATGATAGCTCACAACCCGCTGTGACTCTAGTTCCAGGGGACCAGATTCCTCCTAGGACACCTACCCAAGTGGTGCATAGACAAATCACACACATTAACATTTCATTTCTTTGTAATTAATGAAGAAAAAATGATTACAATTCACGTGTGATTATTTTCTCACTCACTCCCTACCCTACCGATGAAAAATTCTAATAAGCTGAATCAGATTCTTATTATGAGCCTCGTGACTTGTGTAATTTCAACAGTAAAAGCCATCTTCAACCGTATAAGCAAAATACTCTTAACCAAACTGGTCTACAATTAAAAATCTTACTCACAATTCCAAAATAAACGCTTTTGGGAAGCGACCAGACCAGATTTCCACATTAATTCTGCAAAACTGAGCTCAAATTATTCTACAACCCACTTATGATACGTCAAATCTCTGCCTCAGACCTAGAGATAGGTTGAAATTGAAATCAGGTGACCTAAACTTCACAAATAAATATGCATAGTGTAAAAACTAAAAATAAAAATGCGACTGTTCTCTCGATTGCACCCTGAGGTTGAACACAGACATAAGCATTCAGTTAGTTCTACAAGGGTACTATTAAAAATACAGAATGAATAACACACTCGATGTGACGTCTTAACAGAAAGGAGAGCAGAATAAAGGGTAAATAGTTCCTCTGTGCTGGCAAGTACTTCCCTTAGGGTTATTTTCACACCCAGCAGGCCCTTTAGGAACACCAGCATCCAAAGTCCGGCCTACACCAGAGGCACATAGCACAGCCATGGTCTCAGAAGCACCGGCTTTCAGACTTCAGCTCACACTTCTAGGATATAGGAGTCGGGTCACCCTCAACATTCACTGCCCGTGGCGCCCAAGGGACACGCCCAACCCGCTCCCGCCCACGTAGCTCCCGCCCCCGGGCGCCAGCGCCCACATCCCCGCTGCCTAGCAACGCGGCGGGGCTTCCTAGCAACGCGGCAAGCTCCAGCCCTCCCCCGCCCGGAGGCGACCGCCCGCGGGATCCAGCCTACCTCTTTTTTCTTCTGTCCGCCCCCGAGCTGGATGCAGAGCAGCAGCAGTAAGAGGAGGAAGGGAAAGCTACCAGTAGGCAGGTAGCGAAACCGGCGACCCGCCTGTCTCCGGCGTGAAGGAGCGGCCCGGGCACTCATGGCCGCAGGGCTGTGTCTCCTCCACGCGCGGTAGCCGTGCGCGCCCAGCTCCTACCGTGCCCGCGCCCGCCGGGCCAGTCGCCAGCAGCCTCTCCTGGCCAAGGCCTCGGGGTGGCAGCGGCTTCTCCAGGGAGCTGGGTGGAGGCTAAGGACGCGGAGGAGGAGGAGACTGGCAGCGCATCCGGTTCACTGTGAGAGGGACCGGGAATGGCGCGGGATGGAGCAGGAAGTGGGCGTGGCGAGAAAGCGGCTCAGTGCGCGCGCGTCTCGGCTGCTCTCCCGGGGGCTTCCTGTGTGCCTGCATCAAGAAGTAACCCCTTGCTTTCACCTCTGACCCGACGACGCTGGGCTGCTCTCTAAACGTGCCAAGGGCGCAGGAGTGTGCAATGAGCCAACCTGCCATCTGGATCAGGAGGACATCCTTCTGCCTTCTCGCACCAAAAGGCTCCCATGGCGTTAAGAAGTAGCTAGGGACCCCTATGTGCCTCCTCCTGAGCTTCTGACCACACTTGACATACAACTTAGTTGCCTGGATGCACATAGGTGTTCTACACTTTGCCCGGGGGTTTCTTCCACCTTCCATCAGGGTCCTTAGAAACCAACCTGGCTAGAAGCTATCTATTCACTATTCAGGAAGTTAGCAGCATTGCTTTAGAAATTATCAACATTTTTCTATTCAAAAATGAATAGAGCGTAATAAATGAATCTTGTACATCCATTGTTTCCTCTACCTCAAGATTTTTTTCTCTCGTACAATCAACACCTTTGACAGCCTGATGAAAAACCTAAAGACATCTTTGAAAGTACCTCTAACTGCATACATACATACATACACACACACACACACACACACACACACATATATACATATACATATATATATATATATGAATCAATTATAAAACAAATATTAACGTTGAAATAATTCACTTCGCTAGCCAGCAAATACTTGTAGTGGGGTATTAGACAATATGAATATGAGAAACAACAGGCCAACGGTAGGCATAGCAAAAGGTCACTAAAGTGCAGGGGCATAGCTAATAAGTCACATGAGATTTAAATAGTGCTCACAGATGGCATCTGAGAGCAGTTTTAATTTAGTGATTTTTGATGTAGTGATCACAGCATTCCATGTGATCTGTAGCAACTAGGCTGTGAAATGGGCAAAGCCAGTTTCCATAGGAAAATAATAAATACTGCTGGTTCGGCATAGTGTAGGATGAAAGTGCAATTTTGTTCAAAAAGTCAATTTAAATGTAATTTTTCTACTACATGGTTCCCATATACTCTGAAACCTCAAGGACTCCATACCAAAAAAAAAAAAAAAAAAAGTTGTTCCACAACCCACAACCACAATAAGGAAATTTTGGTAAACATTTCATAGACACATTAACGCTCAATATTTATGTGGTACAGCTAGAAAGAGACAAAGCAACAATTCGAACTTTGGCATTTCAGCCCTGTATCCATGCACATGCTACATCGCCTTATTTAAAGTTTTATTTATTCTTATTTTATGTAGATGAGTGTTTGCCTGCATATGTGCACCAAATGCATGCCTGGTGCCTACAGTGGCCAGCGGAGGGTATCTGAACACCTAGAACTGGAGTTACAGATAGTTCTAAGCCATCATCTGAATTCTAGCAATTTAACTCTGGTCTTCTAGAAGAGCAGCCTATGCTCCTAACTACTGATCCATTTCTTAACCGTCTTTAAAGGAGATCATAAAACAAATAACTAATGATTCTCGGGCTTTGGTTTCCCAAAATCGGCTGAACATTCTGTATCTTATAAGTTAGTTCATGGTCTTTTCTTTTTTTTTTTTTTTTTTTTTTTTTTTTCCAATGTTGGTTTTTAGACACGGTCCCACTCTATGGCCCTGGTTATAACCAAGGCTACCTTAAATCATCANCCTATGCTCCTAACTACTGATCCATTTCTTAACCGTCTTTAAAGGAGATCATAAAACAAATAACTAATGATTCTCGGGCTTTGGTTTCCCAAAATTGGCTGAACATTCGGTATCTTAGAAGTTGGTTCATGGTCTTCTCTTTTTTTTTTTTTTTTTTTTTTTTTTTTTCCAATTTTGGTTTTTAGACAGGGTCTCACTCTATAGCCCTGGTTATAACCAAGGCTACCTTAAATCATCATTCTCTTGCCATTCCCTTCCAGATGCTGGAAGTATCAGCATATACCCATCATACCTGTACTGGGCACTCTTCTTCAAAGAAAACTTAGAGAGTTAAAGTTGGGTATAAATTATTCTTAATTATAGCGGCACTCAGAATCAGAAGAGTTTCAGAAAAGTCAACTCCACAAAGAATTAAGTTGAAGCCAAGTAAGGCAATTTCCTGATGGGTCATACCTATGTATTTGGCTTTTTGAAGTATTTGCAGTCTTTAATTATGAGGAATGTGCTTATGTGGATATGGTCGGATAGGCGGTCCTTTGATATGTAACCCACCTACTAGGTGACTGTGGGGATATTGCCTGCAGCTCCTGTCAGAGACCATCTAGGAAAGCCTATGGCAAGCAAGTGAATTTTCTGGAGATTGTGTGCCGTGATGCATGGCTGTGATGCATAAGCTCTGGAATACAGGGTCCTAAGAGACTTCATCCCAGGATTGCTTGTCACTGCAGAATGCCCAGTGATTCCTGGGCATCAGCCCATCATATTGGGCAGATTTTCTTCAGAATCAACATGAAGATGTACTTCCATGTAGTAATGCTGTGTAGACAAATTGATGATTTTATAATTCCCAATAAATGACTTTATAGAACTCCTAAACTGATACAAGTAACCTCATGCCCCATATAGAATAAAAGCTGCAAATAGAGCTCTGTAAACCTTCACCTGTCACAGGCTAATGGCACTAGGAAAAGGAAGGAGGCTTGGAAGAAATCAATGAAAACATTCCTTCCCGGCTAGGAATGAGGCCAATATCTGATAACTAAAGATCATAATAAGCTGGGAATAGGGAATTTATTGTAGGTGCAAGGATAGAAAATAAATGATGGATTAGTTGATTTATACAAGACTTCAAATTACTATAGATCCAAGCAGGTGATTTGTCTTTTGGCGAAACCATGCTAACTTGTGACATAAGAATTATCGCTTTAAACTTACAATGAACTTATGGAGCTAGTAGCAGATAATGAATGTTTAGTCAGGAACTAGTCTTAATGGAAAGGCATGCAAACAGCTCTGCTGTAACCCCTTAAGCCTTGTCAAAGTATGGCATGAAGCATTGCCTTAAACTTCCTGTGAACTCATGAAATGTAAAAATCTTTAAAAACCATGTGATCAATTATCCTGAGAAGGTATAACAATTAAGAACTACAGTAAAGTATGGAGCTGGAGAGATGGCTCAGCAGTTAAGAGCACCGACTGCTCTTCCAGAGGTCCTGAGTTCAATTCCCAGCAACCATGTGGTAGCTCACAACCATCTGTAATGGAACCTCATGCCCTCTTCTGGTGGGTCTGAAGACAGACAGCTACAGTGAACTTATATACAGAAAAAATAAAATAAAATTAAAAAAATTAAGTGTGGTGGAGCTCTTTTTTCAACTTCATCTGGTGTGCACATTATCTTTGTGCCTGATTTTCTTTCTCTCTTCTCTTTTCTTTCTTCTCTCTTTTTTTTTTTTTTTTTCCACTTTGTCCCACAAAGAGTCAACAAACCCTGATCCTCTAGTCTGGACAGCTAGGAGTTCCTGTGTCAAAGAGAAAAAACCCAAGTAATTAAGTTTCTTTCCCCCTGCTGCTATCAGCAGGAGGAATTGCCAGAGGCCAACAGCCTTTGAGTCTGAAAAGCAAGGGAGAGTTAAGTTGCCAGAAGTCATCAGCTTTGAGCATGGATCACCAGCATCATACACATTTGATGCCTGTTTCACTTTATCCTGTAATGTCAAAGCTGGTCCTTTACAGGCTCATATGCAAAATATGGTCATTTGAATAAGACTAGACCCCAGAGGCTCTTATATTTGAATGCTTCATCACCAGGAAGTGGCTCTGTTTTAAAGGATTAGAAAGAATGGGAGGTGTGGCCTTGTTGGGGAAAGTTTGTCACTTGGCTTAGGCTTTGAGATTTTAAAAGCCCATTCTAGGTCCAATTCTCTCCTCATCCTTTGTATCAGGATGTAGCTCTCAGTTACTGCTCTAGCGTCTACCTGCGTGCCACCATGTTGCCTGACATGATAATAGTGGACTAATCCTCTGAAACTCTAAGCAAGTCTCCAGTTAAATGCTTTCACTTATTAATGTTGCCTTGGACATGATGTCTCTTCACGGCACGCGAACCATGAGTAATACAGAAGTATTTGGTGTTAGGGATGTGCTGTGACCAGATTTCCCTATCTCCATTTACTTTGACTCCCGTGAAAGAATATCTCCCCACTTTCACCCTGAGGTGCTAGAAAACAGCCTCAACATTTGTCTATTTGGGGTCGAGAGAAAAATATGTAAATGACAGCAACCGCATCATCCACAATTGATATATACTCAATAGAATCAAAACTCATTATCCTGCCCGCTCCCTCCCAAACAGGTCTTTATTTCCTTGCAGTAATTACAATCACCATCCCAATGACCAAAGCTTCGGGCCTCAGAGCATTTCCCCTTATTCTCCTAATCCATCAGCAACTCACAGTTTCTGGGTGTTTTGTTTTGTTTTTCTACACCTATAGTGTTGCCATCTGGTTTTCCCTTTCCAAATGTGTGATTCCATCACTCATAAGAGCAGCATTAAACAACCCTACAAAAATTGCTCCTATCGTTTAAAAACTCTATTATCCTCCTCTTCTAGCATAAGCCCAAGCTCTTAGCCCTGCCTCCTTACACTTTACAGAAGTCGATACAAGACAGAAACCTGTGTAAAGTGCTGTCTTCACTAGAAAAAGCATAGCATTTCATGTCCTCAAGAACTCATTTCCTAGTCTGTGGCAAACTTTCTGAATTCATTTTCTATTTTCTCTTCTAATTTCTCACTGTTTTCTACTTAGCTGTTTTGTTCCTCTGAAATATGTCATTTACACTCCGTCACTTGGCTCTGCACTGATGATCTCATTGGTGTAAACATTTTCACCTAGATAAAGGTTCCCATCTGTGCTGGCTAGTTTATGTCCACCTAACACAAGGCAGCAGTATCTGGGCATATGATGGATTCAGGAGAGTGCTGTTCAGTTGGGCTGAACTCTGGGTCCAGAGCAGCCAACAGAGAATATAGGATTTAGTAAGTAATAACTCGGGATGATTGGGGGAAGGGAGGTGGATTAGTCATGTGGAGATTAGGAAGTGTCCCAGCCATTGAGCTGATTAAGGCATATCAAAATATAAAAGTTGTGTGTGTGTGTGTGTGTGTGTGTGTGTGTGTATGCCTTTCATTCAGGAACCCAGAACGTTGGGGTTGCTAGCGAGGAGCACACCACTTCTGGGACTTATTTATTTCAGCCCAACAAACTGAGTATCCAGTAAGCAAGACTGTTATATGACTTTGGCCTCAGCTACTGATCCCATGATCTAGTTACATTCCAGTCCTGATTTCCCACAGTAATGGAGTGTGACCCCATAGTTAGGAGCTGAAACAAAACTCTTCTTCTAGGAGATGTTTATGAAGTTTCATTGCAGCAAAAGAAAGCTTCACCTATCCATTTATTTATGCCAAAGTTCAGATCTCCTAAAACATTGCCTCCCTTTTAAAAAAAAAAAAAATCTATAAAAATACAAAGCTCCTTAGTCTTTACATATACCTTAAATTCTTACAGTATTACATTACCAGAACTATCATTGTATACCATTATTTCTATTGTCCTCATTAATCAACAAGTGACACTTAGGGTCCTCACTGTCTAACATAGGCCCTGCTTTGTTCTTACCATTGTCAAAGATCTTCTAACTAGCCACTACAATGCTGAATTGTCTCGTGCAAATTTCACTAATCAGAGAATAAGTATTAGTGTAAGTATAAGAATAAGAGAATAAGTATAAGTATAAGAATAAATATATATTACACTCAGAAAACATGGAGGAACCAAGTGTCTGACCTGAGTGACAACAGATATCCAGAGGCCCATGAGTTTAGTTAGTTTTTTTTTTTTTGAAATCTTGTGCCTGTCAAAGTTTGGCAAATAGTACGTGACATTAATCAGAGAACACACAAAATGACCTGGTATTACTCAGAAGAAACTGAATAAGGCATTTCTCATAGACTAAAGGAGAAGTTCTTGTGCAGATTTGAAATGATGGCAGTAGATTTATTAATCTAAAGAATGTCTAATGGTATTTTCAGAACTCAGCCTTCCTTGACACCGAATCAGAGATGGATTTTTGAATATCTGTATCAATTTTTCTCCTTATAGATGGTTCCTTAATACAGACATGACAATTAAGTAGTCCAAAGATATAGATACTTCAAGGTTCAGATAACAGGTTATCATTAAAGCCACCTAAATCTGATCAGTGGACCACAAAGCCCATGCAGAATACATGCCTAAGAAAATTAATAACCTAATAGCTAAAGAAGAGCATCTAAATATCACAATCAAATGTTAACCAAAGCTCTGACCAGAGTGAAACCTAGCTCCCACCCATGACTTTTTGGCATACTTGAACATGTAGAAATAACTAGATCTTCCCAATGTACACATCATTTCTTAAGTCTAGTTTGTTAATTAAAAACAGCAAGCATGTGTAGTTCAACATTTAGGCCATACTATTATTAACCATCAGCTGAAACCTGCCAGGAGCACTCCTGAAATTGAGCCAATTTGAGCATACTGGTAACTTGCTATGAAATAATAACACAGAAGAACTATGCAGTTGTAGAGAAACAATGTCAGAAGAGCTCATTCCATGGTCCAGTCTTTATCTGGACATGTTCATAAGAATTAAACAGTATGTGTATCTCCAGGTGAAAAGATGTTAGAAATGGAAGATTCCATGGGGTGCCTTAATGACTTTGATCTAGAAGGTGGGAAGAAAGAATAGAGCTAAAGGCAAAATGACCAAAAGGGGTGGATGCATTTTATCAGCTCTGATGCTGATCTGGATGCTTGGTCAATTTTCATGTTTGAATAGGATTCTTGCTTTTGTATATATATACTGAGAAAATATAGAAGGATATGTATTTTTTTTTCTTTCTCTATCATAGCCATAAAGTCGCTTTACTTAATGCCAATGACCAGATTTGGCGTCCATGTGTGGGCAAACTGAAACCAGCAGCTGCTGAGAGTCAGTGCTGAGAGTTGCTGATGAGGGTGGATCTGATACCTATAGGGGCTGCTGCCAATGGCAGCCAACAATTAGAGAAGTAGTTACTCAACAGACTTTTCTCCAAGGGAACAAAGCTTAATTTACTGGGGCTGGCGCTCCCTCTGGCCAGCAGGAAAAACTATGAACTTTTTTAACTCTTTGAGGCAGGCCAGGAAGAGAAACAAAGAGAAAATTTACACACCCACACCCACCCCCCACACCCCCCACACGCACACTGAGTGGATGAAACAAAAGGCAGAGTATTTTACTTCATACACACAAATACATACATACATACATACATGCAAACGTATAGAGGGAAATATACACATTCACACAGAGTGGTTAGAGCAATCCTCTAGCAAGCAGGCTCCAAGTATTTCACACACCCACATACATACATATATACACACAATTGGTAGTTGTAGCAAGCTCCAGCACACACCAGACAAGCCTTACATATATACAGACATATTCATAGTTGATGGGTGGAAGGAACAATGTGTCAATCCCCACTCACCCAAACTTTACATACATACACATAGTTGATAAATAGAAGGGACAATGTTCCAGCCTGCCACACTTTATTTCTTCCATAGCTTATATATTCCAGCAAAATCTTTCAAGCAGTATAAAATTGCAATGTGATTACATTTTAGCTTTTTTCTAGTAAATAATTATGAAAACAAAACAAAACAAAACAAAACAGTTTCTTCTCCAATACATTTACAAGAAATATCATTACTTAGTACAGGTAAAGAAAACAAATTATTCCCCCAAACCCACATACATATGTAACTAAGGAACTTGTTATAGATTAACAAAGTGTGAACAAGTAAGGTAGTTTTTTCAGCAATTTGCGGTTACAAAGAAAGGAATAATTTTTTTTATTATACATCTTTAAAAGCAATCTTGTAAGAATCTTAAGAGAACCACAAATCTAAATTTTTATATAAAGATCAGTCATAGCTACCTTAAAACTTCAGAATGCGTATCTACTCATTGACAATTCTTAATAAATCATATCAGGCAGCTGCAGGCAAAATGGGATAAAAACATTATACACTCCCTCCAGGGTCACATCTACTTCAATAAGGCTACACCTCCCAATGGTGCCATTCCTCGTGGGTCAAGAATTCAAACACATGAGTCTGTAGGGGCCAAACCTATTCAAACCACCACAGTTGATGTCTCAATCTCTTCACTTGAGGTTTTGCCTGGTTATGGAAGATTGCCAGTGAGAAACACTTAAAGAAATGTTCACCATCTTCGGTCATTTTGGAAAGGCAAACCAAAACAATGCTGAGATTTCATTACACCCATCAGTATGGCTAATATCAAAATTTCAAACTACAGCTCATGCTGGCGAGGATGTGGAGCAAGAGGAACACTCCTCCATTGCTCGTGAAAGTGCAAACTTGTACAACCCCTTTGAAAATCAATTTAGCAGTTTCTTGAAAAACTGGTGATAGATCTACCTCAAGACCCAGATATACCATCCCTAGGCATATACCCAAAAGAAGCTCCACTATTCTACAAGGAGACATGCTCAACTATGTTCATAGAACCTTTGTTCATAATAGCCAGAAACTGTAAGAAAATGTGGTACAATTACAAAATGGCGTGTTAGCCATTAAGAACAATGACATCACACAAATTTGTAGAGAAATGGAGGAACTAGAAAAGGTCAACCTGAGGGTAGTCACCCAGAACCAGAACGACAAACATGTATATACTCACTAATAAGTGGATGTTAGCTGTAAAGTAAGAGACAATCGTGCTATGGTCCACGGATTCAGAGAGACTAAGAAACAAGGAGGACTGGAGAGGAGCTGGCACAAGGATCTCCATAGGAAGAGGAACTAGAATGGATTTCAAAGATGGATTGGTTTTGGATTCCGGTGGGAACAGGAAAAATCAGGAGGTGGGGCAGGAGAAAATACTGGGAGAAACAACGTGGATGGAATCTCAGAGTGGTTTTGATTTCCATTTCCTAGATGGTTAAGTATGTTGCACATTACTTAACTGTTTGGTTTTTTTTTTTTTTCCATTTGAGATTCCTCTGTTGAAAATTCTTGGTTTAATAAAATGATTTTTGTATAAATATTTCTTGAAAGTACTCTAAAATAAAAGTGATTTTGTATGTTATGATACATTTTATTCCATTATTCCTAAACTACATCTTCCTTATGAATGATATTTCAAAGTCCTATGACTATAATCAACAGCAACCAAATTATTATCAATAACATTATTAAACCCAACCTACTGCCATACTGGATATCAAATTAAAATGTTCTCTTTCATATAATTTAGGGCATTTGCCAAGAGCATTTGAGTATGATCTAAGTGTCACTTTATTTGTGCCTTGGGATTTAGATCAGGGCTATTGTATATTTATACTGAAATCCATTGCTAAACATTCTAGTAAGGAATTTACCAAGTGAAATTATAATAGAAAGAGCATGCACCTGTGCAATTGGATTTCATCCTGTGTTTGTGTTTGGGATGTTTTCAGAAACAACCCCAATCATATGAGTTAGTTATGTTGGATATTTCATTATCTCAAACAAACAGTATTTCACTTATTTTTTAGCATGCCCCTATAACCAGAGAGACCGGTGTCTTACACAATAAGCCCAAGAAATATAATGTCAAAGAACTCTTCATTATTTAGTAGCATTGGGGAAGGAAGAGAAATAGGAAGGAAATTATTTTCTTAAACTCTGCTATATTACATACTCTAGAGTCAAGCTCCATAGTATGGTTGCTTCTGGCAGAATGCAACCAGAGTTGTCCCACCCTCAGTAAGAAAATTCATTTTATCTTAGTGAAATGATATAGAGGGAAGATGGAAACATGGACAAATGATTGAAGATATTTAATCTAAAGAATCTGTAGCATTGGTTTTAAGAGAAAAGAATCCAAGCAGGTTACAGGAGTATATAGAGAGCATATCTGAGATTCCAGAAATAATTGAAGAAGGAATCCACAGAGCCAAAGAACCATTGGAAAGGAAACTCTAAAGCCAGGTGAGCCACAGAGATAATGCTGCCATTCCTATTATGTCAAGCAAATTGACTTGGCTTGGATGAATGTGAGCTTGCTGCAGAATACCGAACAGGTATTGGATTCTGATTTGTGTTTCTCTGAGTTTAAGAAATGCTAACATTTGTTAGTGTACAAATGACCACCACTTCAACTTACTTTGGTCTCCTTTCAGTTATCCTTTCTTTGGAATTATATATAAGTGTGCAAATAGAACTTTTTAATGAGTAAACTATATTACCAAGTCCTTGATTCAATAACTTTCTTCTCAATTTATTTTCTATGCTCACTGGGTGAGCTAAAACTTGCATGCCAATAATTTTATTTCACTGAATAAATGTTCGTTTTCACCTTGTCATTTTCTTTTTTTTTTTTTTTTT